>NC_042985.1:16546213-16638713 GCF_901001165.1 Salmo trutta
AATACTTCCCTGGTCTCCCTGGTTGAATATGTGTTTGAAATTCACGGCTCCACATGAGGGACCATACAGATAATTGTATATGTATTTGTATTTATTATGGATCCCCATTATCTGCTGCTACTCTTCCCAGGGTCCATTGCCCCTATACAATTTTGAAAACATTACAATACATTCATTACAGAATTCACAACCCACTAAGTGTATGCCCTCAGGCCCATACCCAACTACCACATATCTACAACGCAAAATCCATGTGTACGTGTGTGTATAGTGTGTATGTTATCATGTGTTTGTATGCATGTGTCTGTGCCTATGTTTGTGTTGCTTCACAGTCCCCGCTGTTCCATAAGGTGTATTTTTACCTACTTTTTAAATCTGATTCTACTGCTTGCATTAGTTACCTGATGTGGAATAGAGTTCCATGTAGTCATGGCTCTATGTAGTACTGTGCGCCTCCCATAGTCTGCTATGGACTTGGGGACTGTGGAGAGACCTCTGGTGGAATGTCTTGTGGGGTATGCATGGGTGTTCGAGCTGCATGCTAGTATTTTAAACAGACAGCTCGGTACCTTCACCTTGTCAACACCTCTTACAAAAACAAGTAATGAGGAAGTCAATCTCTCTTCCACTTTGAGCCATGAGAGATTGACATGCATGTAATTAATGTTAGCTCTCCGTGTACTTTTAAGGTCCAGACGTACTGCCCTGTTCTGAGCCAACTGCAATTTTCCCAAGTCCCTCTTTGTGGCACCTGACCACACTACTGAACAGTAGCCCAGGTGCAACAAAACCAGGGCCTGTAGGTGTTGTTAAATTGAGATTGTTTTGTCACTGGCCTACACACAGTATCCTATAATGTCAAAATGGAATGATGTTTTTTTAAATTTGTACACCTCAACACAACCAGAACACTGCAAGTTCATGAAAGTGATGTTTATTTACTGTTGCAAGGATATTGCATCTGTTATTATCATCATCAGAGATAGGAAATAGGAGAAATGCTGATTTCCTTTGAAAAATTATGTTTGTGACACTCACTTTCTCATTCCGACAGTAACTGTGTTGATTTGTGAATGTGTTTAACCACAGCGACAACACGAAAAGGAATATGTCAGTAAGATCAGTGCGTTCCAAACAGACACTGATTTCTAAAACTAATATCTAAACAACAAAAACACTCTGACATGTTTTGGGGATGTATCTTTTCTCCTACAGAGCTCCATTCAAAGTGTTTTCAGTTGATAAACACTAGCATACTGTAGTGCTGTAGTAGTTTGATCATAACTTCATTCCAACTAAAGCACTGTTCACAATAACACATGAGTGGCCATGTAAACATCTCAACACAAGTAGAAAGGCAGAATCACCATAGGGCTGGAGATGGTAGCAAACCATAACTTTGAAATACAAATACACCAATGGATATTGTCACATGCCATAGACACAGAGCCTTGAGCTTGGCAGAACTAGACGTACAACTCTCTGTAATATCTCATTTACATAAAGACACATAAAGAAATAGGAATAAATATTGGCCACTTCCATAACAGTTGTTGCTTTTTCTATTTTTTGCCAGTAGGCATTATAAAACATTCTGCTCTCTCTCTCTCTCTCTCTCTCTCTCTCCCTCTCTGCTTCGACAAGCTGAGAAAATGAGTCTCTTTTAAATGTTGCACATTTAATATGCATCAGCTTTCTATCAGAATATATGCCCAGTCAAATGGTGAGTCCATGTGATCTATGGTTCTGTTAAATCATGGTGCCACCCAGCACAGAGGGAGAAATTCATTACCGCTCAGGGCAATTTCCTCCCAAAACAAAAACACTTCATTCCAACAGGAAAACTAAATTAATACTGGCTTGCGTGAACCCACTTTTATTTGCCTAAGAGCCGCAGCTCTTTCTCACTCACTGCATCTATTTTAGGAAAGAACAGAAGTTGTGGAGTGCAGGATCAAATTTCTTTCACACACACACACGAAAGCACATACGCATGCACGCACACACACACACAAAAGGCATCCACACAATCATGCACGCAAACCCAAACACACACACACACACACACACACACACACACACACATATACATGCACATAAGCGTGTGCACACACACACACACACACACACACACACACACACACACACACACACACACACATTGCCACTTCATCCTGCCTCAGTAAACACTTTTGTTTTCATGCTGCCTTGCATTTCATTCTGACATCAAAGCACCCTAGTCTCTCACAGTTGACTCTGGATGTGCCATCTGATGTCATAGCATTATGTCAAGTTTTCACTTGGATTGTGTTTAGCTCTTTTGATAAGCTAGAGTAATAGAGAGAGAGGGTGGTAATGAAATAACTGAAGCATGTCAAATTGATTTCTCTGATGAAAGGAAGACGCTACACATCGCATAAACATTTAGCATATACACAAATAAGCGTTACTACAATTAAGCAAATGGTTCTAGTCTTTGCAAACGTTGAAAGGAAAACACTTCAACACATGGCTGTTCTTTACTGCTGTCCTTCTGTTTGGGAACGCTGGAGTTACATCTGAGTTCATACTCCAGTCTAACAAGACGACTCCCACTCCTGTGTGTGTGTGTGTGTGTGTGTGTGTGTGTGTGTGTGTGTGTGTGTGTGTGTGCGTGCGTGCGTGCGTGCGTGCGTGCATGTGTGTGTAATATGAGTTGAGTGCCTCCTGCTTCGTTAATCTAAATGACTGTTTCAATGTGCTCTGCCTGCCTCATATTGTGCTGCCTGATTTATCCCCTCACTCCATAATCAAGTATTTGTTTATAGTTTAAACATAAAAACCATCATGGTTATAAGGCCTGATGGATAGCACTGCATGCTGATATTTATCTGGTCCTAAACAGTGGGGCGATAGTCATCTAAAGTTTTTACAGGGTGTAGATCGGGCTGGATGCAGGGAAGGTCACAGACACAGAGAGGGGGAACATGGGGCTGGATGCAGGGAAGGTCACAGACAGAGAGGGGGAACATGGGGCTGGATGCAGGGAAGGTCACAGACACAGAGAGGGGGAACATGGGGCTGGACGCAGGGAAGGTCACAGACACAGAGAGGGGGAACATGGGGCTGGATGCAGGGAAGGTCACAGACACAGAGAGGGGGAACGTGGGGCTGGATGCAGGAAAGGTCACAGACAGAGAGGGGGAACGTGGGGCTGGATGCAGGGAAGGTCACAGACACAGAGAGGGGGAACATGGGGCTGGATGCAGGGAAGGTCACAGACACAGAGAGGGGGAACATGGGGCTGGATGCAGGGAAGGTCACAGACACAGAGAGTAGGAACATGGGGCTGGATGCAGGGAAGGTCACAGACACAGAGAGGGGGAACGTGGGGCTGGATGCAGGGAAGGTCACAGACACAGAGAGGGGGAACATGGGGCTGGATGCAGGGAAGGTCACAGACACAGAGAGGGGGAACATGGGGTTGGATGCAGGGAAGGTCACAGACACAGAGAGGGGGAACATGGGGCTGGATGCAGGGAAGGTCACAGACACAGAGAGGGGGAACATGGGGCTGGATGCAGGGAAGGTCACAGACACAGAGAGGGGGAACATGCACTGGGAGAGATGACAGCTGATTTGTTTGGTTGCTTTGAATAGCTGATGAACCCGTCAAGCCCGAAGTCCTGTTAAAATGTTAATAAACATCTCAGAGAGGCCTATAGACTTGAAGTGAAATATGCAGGCTGTTCCTGAGGCTGGCGGGCCCTAGAATGGAGCAATCATGTTTGACAATGTGCAGTGCAAACCTTTCAATCAAAGTAGTCTTATTTCTCTGAATATTAAATACAGACTCCATTCTACATGTCAAGTGAATTAAAGCTGAAGGAATATTATTGCTTCCAATGCAATACCACATCCAACCCCCCTCCTCATAAATATGTTGGAATTATACGCATCAGAGTACCCCTAGGACGTGGTATAGGGGATGTGTGTGTGTGTGTGTGTGTGTGTGTGTGTGTGTGTGTGTGTGTGTGTGTGTGTGTGTGTGTGTGTGTGTGTGTGTGTGTGTGTGTGTGTGTGTGTGTGTGTGTGTGTGTGTGTGTGTGTGTGTGTGTGTGTGTGTGTATTTGTGACCGGAAAGTAAGGGGATAAGATATTTTTAAAAAATAGGGTATTAATTTACTTCACAGGAAGAATCAAATTGAACATGACTGTCACTGAAAAATTGTACTAAGAGACTTCAAAATGCAATTGTTCTCCCTGTGTGTTTCTGTGGGGATTTATCTCGTCTAACTGACAGTCCTCATGTCTTCATCTGTTATCTCCTCTTTAAAACACCTATAAATATGTATTTGAGGATTTCTATATTTATTGACTACTGTACATCATCCCCCCAACATAAAGGCTTTGTCAAATGTAGAGATGAAGACAACTGAATCAGAGGACAGAAGAACAACTCTGTGATTGATGACATGAAGAACTGGATTTAAAATACAAAACAAAACCAACATGAAGAAGATTTGGGATTTATTGAGCTGTACATTGATTTGTTTGTCATGCTAATTAAATAGCACATACACTAATGCATTTGGTTTGTGTATTGGTAGCATGCCTGAGGTATTGTGTGTGTCTGTGTCAATTGACTGTTGTCTATCTGTGGTCTATGTACTGGACTGTATTTACATGACTGTACAATACTTTCTGTTAAGCCTTTATGTTGATGAAGTGAGGCAACTATATGATGTAAAACTGTCAGTGGCCTGTAATGCTGTTCAGTGATCCCAATACAGCTATAGGTCATGGTAGAGGATTGATAAGTCCTCAAACTGTTCTGTGAGGTTGGAGAAGAGAGAAGTCTGACCTCTGTTTTCCTACCTCACCTCATAAACACTACTGTTCAAAACATCAGTCTCAACGTCAACAGTGAAGAGGCGACTCCGGGATGCTGGCCTTCTAGGCAGAGTTGCAAAGAAAAAGACATATCTCAGGCTGGCCAATAAAAATAAAAGATTAAGATGGGCAAACGAACACAGACACTGGACAGAGGAACTCTGCCTAGAAGGCCAGTATCCCGGAGTTGTCTCTTCACTGTTGACTTTGAGACTGGTGTTTAGTGAAACTGCCAGTTGAGGACTTGTGAGGCGTCTGTTTCTCAAACTAGACACTCTAATGTACTTGTCCTCTTGTTCAGTTGTGCACCGGGGCCTCCCACTCCTCTTTCTATTCTGGTTAGAGCCAGTTTGCACTGTTCTGTGAAGGGAGTAGTACACAGCATTGTACGAGATCTTCAGTTTATTGGCAATTTCTCGCATGAAATAGCCTTCATTTCTCAGAACAAGAATAGACTGACGAGTTTAAGAAGAAAGTTTTTTGTTTCTGGCCATTTTGAGCCTGTAATCGAACCCACAAATGCTGATGATTCAGATACTCAACAAGTCTAAAGAAGGCCAGTTTTATTGCTTCTTAAATCAGACAACAGTTTTCAGCTGTGCTAACATAATTGCAAAAGGGTTTTCTAATGATCAATTAGCCTTTTAAAATTATACACTTGGATTAGCTAACACAACGTGCCATTGGAACACTGGAATGATGGTTGCTGATAATGGGCCTCTGTACGCTATGTAGACATTCCATTAAAAATCAGCCGTTTCCAGCTACAATAGTAATTTACAACATTAACAATGTCTACACTGTGTTTCTGATCAATTTGATGTTATTTTAATGGACAAAAAAATTGCTTTTCTTTCAAAAACAAGGCTATTTCTAAGTGACCCCAAACTTTTGAATGGTAGTGTACCTACTACTATGTTATTAACAAGGCAGAAACATATAGACTTAAATGTGCATCCACGCATACACTAACACCCAGACATATAGAAATGTACACACACACACAGTGGCTTGCGAAAGTATTCACCCCCCTGGCATTTTTCCTATTTTGTTGCCTTACAACCTGGAGTTAAAATTGATTTTTGGGGGGTTTGTATCATTTGATTTACACAAGATGCCTACCACTTTGAAGATGCAAAATATGTTTTATTGTGAAACAAACAAGAAATAAAACAAAAAAACAGAAAACTTGAGCGTGCATAACAATTCACCCCTCCCCCCAAATCAATACTTTGTAGAGCCACCTTTTGCAGCAATTACAGCTGCAATTCACTTGGGGTATGTCTCTATAAGCTTGGCACATCTAGACACTGGGATTTGTGCCCATTCTTCAAGGCAAAACTGCTCCAGCTCCTTCAAGTTGGATGGGTTCTGCTGGTGTACTGTCACGTCCTGACCAGTAAAGAGGTTATTTGTTATTGTAGTTTGGTCAGGACGTGGCAGGGGTGTTTGTTTAATGTGTATCGGGGTGTGTTGGGCAATGTTCTATGTTAGTCTATTTCTATGTCTGTGTCTAGTTTAACTATTTCTATGCTTAGTTTATTGGTTTGACCTTCAATTGGAGACAGCTGTTTCTTGTTGCCTCTAATTGAAGGTCCTATTTAGTAGGGGTGTTTTTTCGTGGGTTTTTGTGGGTAGTTGTTCCTTGTGTAGTTGTGTTCCTTACAGGACTGTTTCTCGTCGTTGTTTTGTTGTATTAAGTGTTTTGTTTCGTTTTCTTCTCATTAAATAAAGAAGATGAGCATACACATTCCCGCTGCGCCTTGGTCCCATCTTTACGACGAACGTGACATGTACAGCAATCTTTAAGTCATACAACAAATTCTCAATTGGATTAAGGTCTGGGCTTTGACTCGGCCATTCCAAGACATTTAAATGTTTCCCCTTAAACCACTCAAGTGTTGCTTTAACAGTATGTTAGGGTCATTGTCCTGCTGGAAGGTGAACCTCCGTCCCAGTCTCAAATCACTGGGAGACTGAAACAGGTTTCCCTCAAGAATTTACATTTATTTAGCACCATCCATCATTCCTTCAATTCGGACCAGTTTCCCAGTCCCTGCCGATGAAAAACATCCCCACATCATGATGCTGCCACCACCATGTTTCACTGTGGGGATGGTGTTCTCGGTGTAATGAGAGGTGTTGGGTTTGCACCAGACATAGCGTTTTCCTTGATGGCCAAAAGCTAGATTTTTGTCTCATCTGACCAGAGTACCTTCTTCCATATGTTTGGGGAGTCTCCCACATGCCTTTTGACAAACACCAAAC
The DNA here is from genome assembly GCF_901001165.1 of Salmo trutta. Lineage (NCBI taxonomy): Eukaryota > Metazoa > Chordata > Actinopteri > Salmoniformes > Salmonidae > Salmo > Salmo trutta. The sequence continues at coordinate 16,553,354 of NC_042985.1, forward strand.
ATGTTCGCTTATTTTTTTCTTTAAGCAATGGCTTTTTTCTGGACACTCTTCCGTAAAGCCCAGCTCTGTGGAGTGTACAGTTTAAAGTGGTCCTATGGACAGATACTCCAATCTCCGCTGTGGAGGTTTGCAGCTCCTTCAGGATTATCTTTGGTCTCCTTGTTGCCTCTGATTATTGCTCTCCTGCCTGGTCTGTGAGTTTTGTTGGGCGGCCCTCTCTTGGCGGGTTTGTTGTGGTGCCATATTCTTTCAATTTTTTAACCCAACCCTGATCTGTACTTCTTCTCAACTTTGTCCCTGACCTGTTTGGAGAGCTCCTTGGTCTTCTTGGTGCCGCTTGCTTGGTGGTGCCGCTTGCTTAGTGGTGTTGGAGACTCGGGGGCCTTTCAGAACAGATGTATATATACTGAGATCATGTGACAGATCATATGACACTTAGATTACACACAGGTGGACTTCATTTAACTACTTATGTGACTTCTGAAGGTAATTGGTTGCATCAGATCTTATTTAGGGGCTTCATTGCAAAGGAAGTGAATACATATGCATGCACCACTTTTCCATTTTTATTTTGTAGAATTTAAAAAATATATATAATTTCACTTCACCAATTTGGACTATTTTGTGTATGTCCATTACATGAAATCCAAATAAAAATAAATTTAAATTACAGGTTGTTATGCAACAAAATAGGAAAAACGCCAAGGGGGATGAATATTTTTGCAAGACACTGTACACACACACACACACACACACACACACACACACACACACACACACACACACACACACACACACACACACACACACACACACACACACACACACACACACACACACACACACACACATCCCATCATACACCCAAACAAACACAGTGTACCCACAAATATCCCCATCCACATGCTCCAGACATAATATTCCAATCAGCTTTCAAAATGCAATGTTTGGGTCAAGACGACTTGCACTTCTAAGTAATTTATAATATGCTTTACTCCAAGGTATTGCGCAATCTCATTATCATTAGATTTTTGCATATTTAACAACAATTTTTAATTAGATGGTATTTTATTATTCATGCACATAATTTGAGGCGAGCTCAGGCTACAGCTTTTCACTATAAAGAAGGAAAGAGACAGGGTGTATTAATAACACTAAAAACATATACAGACAACATTCGTTTTGTGGAACGGAATATTTCAGTTTGTACTCTTAACTGGCAAGTGGTTCCACACTCTCTCTGCTCATGGTAATGGCTCTTTTAATTTAGCTAATAGCTATCATGTTGTGTACCTTTATGCATTTGCTAAATTCCTAGTAGAGCTGGGAGTTGTCTCTCGACGGCACGCATGGTGGAGGGAGCTGTAAGTAGTTTGGTGGTTGAGCTTGGCTCTTAACATAGAGAGTGTTTGCCGAGGGTATGGCTCCTTGATGTATTATTAAAATTGGAAATGGACTCCAGGGACGCCATCTAGTTATGTGCTTTCATTTGCCGAATAAACCAAGCGTTGTTTTCATCTTTGCTCATGATTGTTAATGGCGCCGCTGACGAGAGGGGTGTGTGTTTTTCCCCGCTTCCCTTTATCATCCAGGGCCTCTTGTTATGCAGGCCAAATAGCCAAGCTGCTGATTCTGTTTTAGGTTTTCAATTAGTCATTTGACTGAGCACATCTGTTAGTGGCTGGGGCCCAGACTCTGGACAGACGGGTCCCTGTCACCTGCTCAGAGACTGGTGAAGCACAGAGGCAGAAGGGCCATGCCACCACGGGGCCTCCACTGTTACCACTCAGGGGGTCCCTCAGGGCTGAGTCCTCTGTCCCACCATGTTTTACAGCCAAGGCCACAGAGGAAACACATGCATCCAGAAACATCTGAGCTATGTCTGCCTCACCCTGGCCTGTTGGTCTCTCGCTCTGCTTCATGTTTCAGCCATTGCCAGAGGAGACAGACAGACAGTAGCATTTAAAGCTGCTATCCTGATGTAACTGATAAAACTGCCCCTGTTCTATTTGATTTGGAGGTTCAGGGGACTACATCCGCAGGCGATGCCAAAGCACATGAGTTTGAATGTATATTTTTGTTTTTGAATGTATCCTAATGATTTATGTATCACGCTCTGTTTATTTTTTTCTCTCCTCCTGTGAGTATTAACATTGATGAATATGTGATGCGTTTCTCTTTGAAGGCCTGCAGTGTAAAGCTGTTGAAATGTGGACCAACACAAATAAACACCCTGATTCCTGCTTTGGGCTCAGAGCAGCAAACAGAAGAGACGTGCCAGTTGATGCTCTTCATCCTCATATACGTACAGACTGGGTGTGCACACGCATCTGTCTGTTATATTACATGTGTGTCAAACCTCTCATTGCTTTAACAAACACGTTTAAGTCTGTCTGTCTATTGTGTAACATAGGCTATCGAACATCCTTACAGACCTGTAGGCTATTCAATGAAACTTTAAGACTATACTTTTATCTTGATCCTCTGTGATTTGTACTTAGGTAATGAATCGTAGCAGAAGTATAGAAGGTATATTATATATATCCTGGGCGTAATGAACGGCTGGCTGACTGTGAAACAACTGCGGAGGAGATTGACTCTGTTGTTGCAGAACAAAAGCACTACGTCACTTCAAACCGTCAGCAAAGCTATATTTCATTATGGTCAGCAATTTCCTGAAGGACCTGAGCTGTCCAATACCTCAATCGCATTAGCGTCCCGGCCCATTCTGTTCTGGGAAGAAAGACAGTAGTTAGTCAGGTCCACAACAACAGAATGGCAGCCAATCTTTGATTATGGGAGTTCAGGGAGGGTTCAGAACAGTAGCGTTGTTTCTCGTCTGATCCAAGGGGGGTCCCGTGGGACTTTAATAAAACATTTTGCTCATTGTGGAAAGTAATGACCAACAATGTAAACTTGTGACTTGACAACAGATGTTGGCATGCTTAGTGGAAACAAGGTGCTGTAAAATTAATTTCATTTAAATTATTTACTGCATGCATTACGTGCTTGAGGAAATAGACAAGGGGGGTTGATGATTGCTGGGTAACAACAACAAAAAATGAATTCAATTAAAGCTGAAGTAGTCGGTTAGGGAAAAAAAGAAAACGAGAGCAATCAAATGCGCTCTCCAAAAATCTAATAGGAATCACACGAAAGCTGACATGGCTCCTATGATTTATATTTAATAGGGTTTATTATTTAATATTGTCACTTCAAAGGCTGTGCCAGGAAACTTGCTAGAGATGTTTTCCAAATCGAATTAAACCAAATGAATATTCGAAGAACAAGCCGTCAGTTCAGTAGGGGCACTGTTGTTGCGTTTTCTCCCCAACCCACAAAGACGAACAGAGAGACAAAAAAAGTTTGACAATTGAAATTAAACTCTAAGTGTTTATGCAATAATAACACGTAACAGCTGTGTTGAGTGAGCACAGCATATCGCTGCACATGGTTAGACAAAGAGACGGAGAGTGAGAGAGGGACAGAGACACAGAGACAGAGAGAGAGAGAGAGAGAGAGAGAGAGAGCGAGAGAGAGAGAGAGGCACTCCCTCCTGGTTGAGAGGGTAATTAGGTATGCAAATCTCCCATGCCGTTAAAGACAGATGACTAATGAGACATGGAGTGGAACAAAACTTTCCCTGAGTGTTCCATCTTCCCTCCGTCATCACCGGGAACAGATGTACAATGGCTGGCAGTGTTGGGCTGCACTGAACATTTTAAACAAAGGCAAAACAATGCAACGTGCATCACACCCCAGCGTTCGATCAAGGAACGCAACACCGAGAGCATATGGCAAGGTGGTAGAACTTCCTCCATTTCCAAGTACTGGATCTCTTTGTGAAGGAGTGAAGGGAGGATAGTGGAAAGAAACTACAACCACGGCTAGGCTACAGGTATAACACTGGTTTATGTTGATTGTAAGTTTCCTGTGCACTGTGTCATACAGCACTTTCCCACGGTTGAGCCAGTGTGTTTGAAACTGGAAACTATAATACATTGACCCGGTCGATCACTATACCAAGTATCCAGTAGATTGTTACATCCTGGTGCCATGCAGGATGTGCTCCATGTCTGTGATAGTTGGTGTACATACACTGGCCCCTGCACCATACTTTCCCACAGATGACCTAGTTTTTGAACCAGCCATGTCATACACAGTACAAAGACTGCACAGCCTGACCCTGGATTGTCCAATGATTGTACATTATATTGTACAGCCTGGTGCCATGCAGGCTGTGCTTCATGCCGTGTCAGCGGGCAGCCACCACCGTGACGTCATAGCGAGCGTCGGAGTGTCTTCACCTGGATTTCCTTTGTCACCTTCAGCCCTCGGTTCTCTCTTTTCTCAGCCAAAACAGCACGTAGCCCAACGCATTGTAATAACACCACAGCAGACCATTGATATAAATATATTCCTTTCCTCCCTACTGTTGGTCAGTCTGTCCTGGCCTGGCCTGTGAGTTTATTTTCTTTAGTAAGCCCCAGTGCTTGGTTGTGTAAATGTTGTCTTTGTTTGGTTGGTCCTGCAGAACAGCTCAGCTGAGTGTGAAGTGCAGAAATACAGGAAGTAGTGTTGCTCTTTAACCTGTACCCGTGACAGATGGAGCCACTTAACAATGGGAGCATCCTGAGCCCTGGGCTGCTGGCGCTGACAGCAGCCTGTCCTCTCTTCACTACCTGTGTGTGTGTGTGTGTGTGTGTGTGTGTGTGTGTGTGTGTGTGTGTGTGTGTGTGTGTGTGTGTGTGTGTGTGTGTGTGTGTGTGTGTGTGTGTGTGTGTGTGTGTGTCCCTCTATACAGTAGTACAGTGGTCAGCCACAAAGAGAACCATAATCTTCTGTTTACCGGATATCCCAAACACAGAGACCCAGGTGTCACAGCGATGACCATCTCAAGATTGTTACATCTTGAATTATAGCTCCTACGTCATTCAGTAATGAACGATTGTGTTGAACTCATTTTCACATCATCTCATATTGACCCTGAGTCAGCGCTGGGTCGGCTCTCTCTGCTCTGCACTTGTAGCACCCTGGGCCAACTAGGGGGACCGTGACAGCTGAAAGCAATGTCTTATACTAGCTCACATTTCAGAAACACAGGGAGCTCCACCCCTAGGCATAAAGGTTCAACAGTTTTGACAAGCAGAATGGCAAGGACTGAGGGAAAAACACACACAAAAAAACATTTTCCAAAACAGTGGTCACATACAATGAACATACTGTAGATACTAAAGCACAGGGTCCAGGGCTATAGGGACAATGCACCCAACAGTTAAAATCAGACTTATTGGAGAGATGGGGAGCAGGAGACCACTGACTTTGGGGGTATGCTGACCTTGAAGGTGTATTGAAATGATGACTAAGACTATGTTATCCCCTTTCACCCCCATGGTCCCAGACCAGCCCCTTGGTTCCTGCCCAGCCCCTTGGTTCCTGCCCAGCCCCTTGGTTCTTGCCCAGCCCCTTGGTTCCTGCCCACACCCCTTGGTTCCTGCCCAGCCCCTTGGTTCCTGCCCAGCCCCTTGGTTCCTGCCCAGCCCCTTGGTTCCTGCCCAGCCCCTTGGTTCTTGCCCAGCCCCTTGGTTCCTGCCCAGCCCCTTGGTTCCTGCCCAGCCCCTTGGTTCCTGCCCAGCCCCTTGGTTCCTGCCCAGCCCCTTGGTTCCTGCCCAGCCCCTTGGTTCTTGCCCAGCCCCTTGGTTCCTGCCCAGCCCCTTGGTTCCTGCCCAGCCCCTTGGTTCCTGCCCAGCCCCTTGGTTCTTGCCCAGCCCCTTGGTTCCTACCCAGCCCCTTGGTTCCTACCCAGCCCCTTGGTTCCTGCCCAGCCCCTTGGTTCCTGCCCAGCCCCTTGGTTCCTGCCCAGCCCATTGGTTCCTGCCCAGCCCCTTGGTTCCTGCCCACACCCCTTGTCCACACTAGGATGGCACAATTGATGAGTGTCCCACTTTGAAGGGGGTAGGATTGGATGTTTGGAGGGGGTAAGATTGAAGGTTTGGAATGGGGTAGGATTGCAGCGGGTCAGATTGGAGGTTTGAAGGGGGTAGGAGAAAGGAGTCATGTGAAGTTCATGGTCCAGAAAGAGGTGTCAGAGGAGCCTGTACCCCAAAACTCAACCAGCTGTGGGACTCTGTTCTGATTAATCCTACATCAGCAAGTACACTGTCCACAACACAGAGAGAAACTACCATTACCACCCACTACCATCCCGCCTTCTGCCAAGCCCTCATAGCGTTAGGTTACACTCACATACACTTTCAGATTATTACTACAAATATGACAAAGGACACAGTTTGTACTGGGGAGACGGATTTCACCACAACATCCATCTGTCATCACGCCATCCACGATTATTCTCTGGACCGCAAGCTAAGCCATGGCCCAGTAGAGTAGAGAGCCACATGTCCCTAACACAACAATGCCCCAGCCCACTCTCCATGCTTTCCATTACTTGTCAATTGGAAGAGTATTAAAGCTAAAACTTTATTAACTCGATTGTGGTTGGCCACAAGTATTAAAGAGCACATCACTTCTCCGTTTTTCAATATACAAACATATTGACTTATGTTGTCGCGCCACGCCAGTCTGGATACTCAATACATGACACATGGGTCCCATAGCATAGCTGCTAACTGGTAGCAGAGCTGTTGGGATGTAACACAGGAATTACAACCCCACATCTAAACATGGAGTACAACTGACTTTTTCAGTTGTACTCAATATGTCTGTGTAACATCAATGTGCTGAAAGGATGACACGATAACGTAATATACTTTAATAATCCATCTCATTTGAATCAGTCTGTTCTGCCTTGACAGACATTGTTTCCTGTTAAAGAATTCACATATAATGACAGCCAAGCCATCTAATATCATTATAACTATAACTTGATATTATACTCCCAAAACGTCCTAATGAATTCCAATCCATTTTCTCAGCGTATGTCTCAGAAAGACTTCCCCCTCAAAAACCCTGGTCCTGTTGTGTTTATTCCAAACACATTAGAGTAGCAGTGACACCATTGTCACGGTAGCAGATGTCCTTTACATTTCCCTCCCATTCCTAACCTATTTCCTCGTGCCCAGTACAGCCACTAAAACCCCTGCTCTCTCTGTCTCTTTCCCTCTTTTCTCTCTTGCTCTCTCTCTTCCCCCTCTAGCTCTCTTACCCACTCTCTCTCTTTCTGTCTCTCTCTTTACCCCCCCCTTTCTCAACAACCCACAAAATCAGCACAAAACAAAGAGAAACAACATGAATTAGTAGCAGGGGGTCCCAGTGGTATTAAAGAGGGGATTGTTTTTGTTTTAGTTGAAACTATTTCTCGCTGTTTTTGCGACGCTAGCATTGCTCTGCTCTACTAGGCTCTGCTCCCACATGTATTGGCCGGCTGTGATCATGTGTCAGAGACAGAGTCATACAAGTGGGGCCGGGCGGCTGTGGCGGGCGGAGGGTGGGGTGGGGCCCGGTGCCCGGCAGGCAGGCTTGTCTGAAGCAGACGGCTTGTTTGCGTGTACTTAACAGCTCCCCACAGCTGTGTTCTCTCCAAACGTAACAGAAGACCTCATCCATCAAAAAAGCATTCTTTTTTTCCTCCTCTCCTGCTTTTTTCTTTTCCTCCTCCCCCGTTTTTGGTTCAAGTGGCTCCATTGGGAAAGTGTCAACAAACAGGCTTAGGGTCAGGAGCAGAGGTCAGCTGGTGAGTCACCCTGTTAGCTCAGCTTTTCTCTCTTCTCAAGAGGGGGTACATTTCTCAACAAGTCACTTATTGAACAAAGCAGGATAGGGCATTTTTGTTATGGGGTCTAATTTGGATTGTCTTTTTAACAATCCACTCACAAATACAGCTTAGTCATCAAAAAAAACTACTTTGCCATAAAGCACATGAACATGTGCTTCGGATTTGAACTCGCAGTTCACGGTTCAATCATTTTTGTCATATGAAACACTTCTCCCTCAACAGTCTCACGAATTGGGATTGTGTGACTTTTGATGGAATCAAAGTGCTCTTTTCCCTTCATCCAACTACAGTGACAGTTTTTATTTAACTTGATGTGTTCCTACCAGTCTGCTCTTGCTGTGTGCTGTCTGAGCGTGGTATGATAAATCATATAGATATATTAGGAGCCTCGCTCCTGTCCCCTGGCCCTGAGAAGGCCTGACTAGCTACACTGGACTGGGCTGACTGCCTGTAACGACGAGCCCTGGCCTGCTCAGGGGTTAATGGCTGCAAACTGTCACGCTGTTTCAGGACACATCATATGGTCATTATTCACTACACATACATCATAACCTTTATGCCTCAGATGAACCTCCCAGGTTTCAGAGAGGGGGGGTGAGAGGGGGGTTCTAAAGACACTAGACATACATCATAACCTTTATGCCTCAGATGAACCTCCCAGGTTTCAGAGAGGGGGGTTCTAAAGACAGGAAAGTCAACTTGAGGCTGACTGGGTTCACTCTCACTGGCCTGCCCTGCCTGGCCCAGCCTCTCCTCTGGACTAGCTCAGCACACAGCTAGTAAATGTTTCACTTTGATTTCAGATAATGACAATAATCAAACTTGCATTCATCAACTGTGTTGTGGGACTGACAAGCCACTTTCTGCATAAATTACTGCTGTAAATAAATACACTAAGTTAGCTGTGGTTGGTCTGTGTTTGAAGTTGACGATGATGATTCACATTTGATGCTGCTCCAGTCATTTTTTAAACTCTTAAATGTTTATTCTAGTTAACTTTGATACAAGTTTGCCAGGTTGGGCAGCGCTGTGTTGACTAGCAGTCCCTCAGACACACACACATTGGTGTATGTGGCAACTCTTGGCAATGAGAATAATAGGAATACTGTAGGAATCAGAAACACATTTTCTAACTCTGGGAGAGTATTTGTTTGTCCAAGGCAATTTGACTCTTACTTGAGGTCCTTAACATGGAACTCTGACCAACTCATTGATTCATGCAATACAATCAATAGGCTTAAACATCAAGCAGTGGAGGCTGAACGGGAGGAGCTATAGGACGGGCTCATTGTAATGGCTGGAATGGAATTCATGGAATGGAGTCCAACATGTGGTTTCCATACATTTGATGTGTTTGATACCGTTCCATTAATTCCATTCCAGCCAATACAATGAGCCTGTCCTCCTATAGCTCTTCCCACTGCCATCAAGCATACTGTACACATTGACAAATACACACACACACACACACACACACACACACACACACACACACACACACACACACACACACACTATATATAGGTGAGTAACTGAACGCACATACTGTACACACACTGCTGTAGAAGTGCATACAGTACACACTGTGACATGCACACAGGCGTGTATATTGCCTCTCACCAGTGCTGTCTTCTGGGAACAGACTAATTGCAGTATAACAGAAATAGAGCTGAGGAGCTGAATGTGCCCTGGAGTGAAACCCCCCGCTGTTTCAACTTTTCACATTTTATGCCTGTTGTGACAAAAGTGCAGACGCAGAGTGAAAATGTCACATTCTTAACTCTCCCGAGAGTGCTAAGTCAACTGAGCTGTGAAATCTGAAATATCTGGGACTGTGCGTGTGCTTGTGTGATATTACGATCATATTTGTAACGTCTGTAACATCCACTCATCCAGACAACTCATACAAGGCCAATGTACTGCATGATATTATGGGATATTGTGCAAGAGTACTGTATAATTATGCCTTTCTTTCCTTTTCCTACTTTGTCACATTTCCAACTACAGTGAAAAAATACTAGTTCTAAACTGAGAGCCCCATCTGTGCAATGTTATAGGTCCAATATTAGAGAGGCTTTTTTTACAGTGTGCAGAGAAGACGCTCGACTTCCAACACACACGAGAACCGCACCCCTGTTTTCTCCCATCGGTGTGTTTGTGTGTTTTCTGGGTTCCACATGGTCTACAGATGTAGCCAAGCTTGTTACACACACACACACACACACACACACACACACACACACACACACACACACACACACACACACACACACACACACACACACACACACACACACACACACACACTCTTCATCCTGGTCTGTCTATATCGCTAACATAACACATACTGTTAGTGAAATCTCAAATGGGCTGAACAGCCTAATGGCGTAGCTGGAGTGTTAGAGTGGTGCCTTCTGGGTAACTCACTAACTCTGGTTAGTTATTGGTGGCAGACCACAGGCCCGTCTGCCTCAACATGGTTGACACACAGGGAGAGAAGTGGAGAGGAGTGACAGTCTCCCAGCCAGGGATGGCAGTCTGCAGCAGGCACAGAAAACCTCTTCTTCTTCCTCCTCCCTTCTCTCCCTTCACCACACAGTCGCTCCCCTTCAGTGCCTGGTAATGGGAAGGGAAAGAGAGGGATGAAAAAAAGAGGAAAGAGAAAAACGACATCCATGCTGCTTTGCGGGTGACAGCAAGAGAACTTTTGGGAGTCAGAGAGTTAGCGCCAAAGTTCCCTCTCAGCCCATTAAAGCTGTGGAGCGGCATCTAGATTCTATTGGAACCATATGTGCCAAAGAATTTCTCTTCTGGTAAGACATTCCAAATACTGTCCCACAGCCAAAGACTGGTGTTAGTCTAATTTAAGCAGCATGTTGGGGAGAGCTCTCTGGGCTTTGATCATTTGGAGATCGTTTGGTACAAATTGAACTAACCCAAGCTCCATTTCTGGTGGATCACAACCGTGGATTTGTTGAATTAAACGCTTCGTTGAATGCAGTCTGTACATGAAAAGAAAGTTGCTCTTATGAATCCGATAGTGGGTTTTTCACCTAGCCAGCAGGTCCACTACTTGTATTACTTTTAAACTTAATCCACGCTCCCTCGTTCCGTCCGTGGTGATTTAACGAGGCTCTGCCCTGAGCCGGGCTCGGCAGCCTGGGCCCGGCCCGACCTGGAGGAGATCATGTTCTGAGATGAGACAAGCAGAAATCACCTGGTATATGTAATAGAGAACATATTGCACAGAGACCCCATAAGCATGTCTCCTGGACCAGACTATACAGTCTACAGCTATACATTCTTCATCTTCTGTTTCCAACAATTCTTAGATTTTCCCCAGAAACCTGAAGGAGTAGTTGAAGGATTCTATAGGATAGGCAACACACTTCTCCCCCGACTCCCACAGCTCTCTCTTTTACTCTCTCTCTCTCTCTCTCTCTCTCTCTCTCTCTCTCTCTCTCTCTCACACACACACACACACACACACACACACACACACACACACACACACACACACACACACACACACACACACCTTCTGAATTATTAAGTTGAGTAATGCTCTATAGAAATACTATATCTTGATATGTATGAAACATTCCTTCAATGAAACCGAATTTGTTTTGCTTTTATTTCTCACCCAGTTAGCATCCTGTAAGAAACGTGTCTTACTCAGGCTGTGAAACGAGCGAAGGCTTACACACATTTAGTTTAAAATAACGGCAAGAATTTACAAATGATCCGAAACTGACTGAGATTGTCTTTGGAGAACTTTATACATACACAGTTGGATATAAATGGACCCTTTCCAACATTACACCCTGCTATGTCCATGTGGGTAAACTGTGTCACGTTGGTGGCAGGAGCTTATCTGTGCTATTGATTTTCTCATTGGCTCCACTCCCCGTTTGCTAAATGAAAACACGCTGGGGAGGAAACAGGCTTGAATTTTTCTCTCAGAGATGTCTGCATGTCCTCAGATGTGCTGCTGGAACACGGAACCGCCAGGAACTCATTTGTTCTCTGAGTTCCTCTCAGAATGTTGGGTTTCTAATAAGGTTCGTCTGCCTCCCTGTGTTCCAATTGGTTGTTTTTTAGATGAATAATTTGTTTTTATACTGGGTGCTTGTGTAATGTATTGTTTTATGACTGAAGTGTTGTGTTTTCAACTTATGCCTTCCTGAATGTACTACTGATATTGGGAATTGTGTAGACGATAAATAAGTTACAAATCTATTCAACTTTTCTAACTATTTTATATTTTCTCACCACATCATTAAGTATACCCAACAGACAACAGACAAAAAACAAGTCAAGTCAGATCCCTATAGTCCTCAGTCCAGTCTGGTCTGGTTGGTATTAAGAGAGTCAGATGTGTCCTGCCACGTGGTGTTGGAGTGAGAGACAGAGATAGAGATAAAGACAGAGCGAGAGAGGGGGGGGGGGGCTGCACTGTACTGTACAGGCAGAGCCCTTATTGGGCTGCTGAAAAGAACAATAGAGGGAGAGAGAGGGGAAGAGAGAGGGAGTAGAGGGGGAGCAACCCCAGACACACTAAGTCTGCAGCCCTTTCCCTTCTCTTGGTTTCCTGACATCAGGTATCAAGTGATTGATCGCAGATCAAAGCCAGGAAGCAGGATAATTAAAGTTGTAGGTATAAATAGATAGCAGCGTAACTTACAGCATGCTTACAGTACATCAGACATCATAATACAGAACAAATGTGCCCCGGGACTAATTGAGGCCTGGTTCAGGTTTGCTGGTTCTCGGGCCTCTTGCTCTGCTGCTCTGCTGCTCTGTCCTGAGAATACAGCCACCATTTGCATGCCCTTGTAGCTGAGAATAACAGAACCCCCAGATGGAAAACTACAACACTAGAGCCCTCCTGTAAATAATAGGAGAGCCTTTTCAAGTCCAACCCAATGGGGCTGGTCCATATTGCAACCCTATTGATATGTACACAGCCAGGCTCTTACTCCACACATACAGTATACCAGTATGTAAGTCAGCACTAGATACTGTATTCATAAAAATAACTGTATTATGTAAGGATAAAAAACAGACTAAATCCATTGATTGACAGATTATTTGATTGTTTAAATAAACAAATACAAGAATGTATTGAATTTGACAACTATTGAAAATCTGTCTCCAAATTAAGCATTCATACACGCAAAGTATTCTCCCAGAAATAACTTTTTATGACAGAAACTATAGCAATAAACACAACACTAATGTGAAGTGTCAGAAAACTATTTGAAAATGCTATGGCTTTACTCTAATTGTATCCCAATCATGGTTGAAAAGATTGCAGCTGAAGGCCATCTTAATTGCAGGGTTCGCCAGCCTCGACGCAGTTTACTAGACATAAAACCTGTCCAGAAACATGCACGGGCGACAGTGGCGTTTAAGACACAACACAATGCTTCTGTCAGATGGAGAGAGCAGCACACTGGACGTATGGTAAGTGGATGTTAAGAGACAAGGAGACAAATCCTCCCGTTTATAGTTGGCACATAACAAAGCCACTGGCTCACTGGCTGCCTGCGGTGGCGTCATAAACACATCTAGAACTGCACAAACAACACTCATGGTTCGACAATAGAGCAGCCTGCTACTATTCACTGTTGATTGTCAACTCTACCACACTGTGGGATGCTGGCTGGCCACCGCTACAGGCTACAGGCCCTTCCAGTCCAGGCATCACACTGCTGGCCAGCCCACAGGCACCAGGCTAAAACACCATGTATAACTTTACACCAGTGATGGAAGCTTAGTGTGATAAGCTTAGTAACAGGACACGCCGTCCAAAGAGTGCATCTTTTGAACACTTTCCCCCAAAACAAACATGGATGATTGGCAGACAAAAACTTGTGAGAGTGGTTTGTTTCTCAAACACTCCCTCTGATTGGGGATCTGCCCTCGAGCACTAATGTGTAATTGAGATTTTCCTTGGTTTTAAAACATGGATCCCCTTCCGCTCTTTAACCCCACCCTCCCTTCCATTTAACTCCCTACTCTCTCTCTCTCTCCCTCTCTCCCCCTCCCTTCCTCCCCCTTTCTCTCTCCCTGTCTCTCTGCCCCTCTCTACCCCTCTTCCACAGCCATGTATGGTGAGCACCCCCCCCCCCCCCCCCGTCTCTCTCACAGCAGGCACACATGATAGGGTTGCATGGTGACTGAAAAACAATACTGCACTGTTTCATTGGCCATTTCATGTCGACTTTCATTTCAACCTAAAATAACATAGCTGGGGAGTGATGGGTTGGTTTCCCCCCCAGTGGCTGAGTTAGGGGGTATGAAGGATGGCTGGGGCTGTACTAGGGGTTGGTCTGGAGTTGGGGCATATCCTGGGCTGAGGCTTGGGATGAGACAGATGCTGGCTCTTTGAAATGGATGATGGTAGGGCTGGGCAGTATGGCCTAAAAATCATATCTATATTTTTTCAAACTTATAGATGATTCAAGATATAGGTAAATATGTACATTTATTTACATTTTTTTCTCTAAATAAGCTTTGGTGTACAATTAAAGGTAAAATACACTGCATTAATAATCTAAATATAAGCCTTCCACAACCATAAGACCCATTAATAATTACATGAAGTAGTTTAACCTGCTTTGTTGATCACTGATCTGTCTGTCTATGAAAATGCCTTTTTTGTTACAAATTTAACCAGAACCATGACTAATGCTCATTCACTGATAATGACTAACTTCCTGTAGCAGGCATTATAGAAAATGAACACAGGTCTCATAAACAATCTCTCAAGCTCAAGCCCACATACTAGTGAGTAACCAGCTAATCTTTCTATTTCAAGTTTAGCCGACTTGGATCTATTTGCTAGCTAACCAGGTAGAACATTTGAATTGTTATGACCACACCCTTCTGTCTCCAATTGTTTAAACAGCATGTTAGGCTGTCCACTTTGTTCAGATGTTGAAATCAAGTGGGCTATCTTATTTCTCAGAATGAGAACAAGTTGCCAATTCCTTATATAATAGTTTTTAATGCTTATTACACATTTATAAAACACAGACTAGACAGCTAGTATAACAGTCTTTGGTTAAAATGCTGCTAGCGGTAGACCTACTTGGTACCGCAATGCCGCGCGACAAACTGAACATTCATTTTCCAGAATCAATGTTCATTGATACTCTTGTTTCAGTAGTGTCTGTTCTGAGTGCAATTTGAGGAGTTGAGACATAAAAAGGGTAGCATTAAAAAGGTTAACTTCTCCTCTATATTGTAAAATAATGTCTCAATGTGTTTCGGTGACCATATGACCGATTCTGTTGGACCAAGCCTCAAATGCAAATAGAGTGTTGAAACTGCTTGTCAGAGAGGAAGAAGTGGTCTCTCATCTTTGTTCTTGTGAGTGGCAGGGGGAGGGGCTTGGTGTGTGTGTGTGTGTGTGTGTGTGTGTGTGTGCGTGCGTGCGTGCGTGTGTGTGTGTGTGTGTGTGTAAACCATAGAGGAAGAGGCGAAGCGAGAGGATCCACTCTCGCTACAATCTGTCCAAAATAAGCCCAATTCGTTTCTATGGGCTTATTTTGGACATAAGCTTGTCGCCTGCCTTCCCTCCTTTGGAGCAACAACTCCCAGTGTTAGAGTGAAGACGTGCATCTCCTCATTATATAAAGATCTCTAGTGTAAAAGAGAAGGTGCACACAGCATAGAATGAGCGAAGGAGACGAGACCAATAAGACAACATGAGAACAAGTGAATATAAACACTCGTACAGGCATTTGGAATATCGCCAAGAAACATCAATTAGAATTCATCAAATTAATTTGATATTGGCCAACCCTAGATGTTGGGTCAGGGTCTTGGGGCTTGGGACTTGGATGCAGCTGGGCATTGGGGATGGGGCTGGGTGGGGCTGGGTGGGGCTGGGGACCAGTCCTAATGGCTTTGTGATGATGTATCGCTGAAATCCTGCCTGAGACCACTGACTGAGAGTGGCTCAGGACTCTTTATCTCTATGGAAATCTTGGCCCGGCTCAGGGCTTTGGGGTCTAGTTTCACCGGCCCTGTGGGAGAACCCACTAGGACTGGAGCGACTGGGGATTAGCGGGGATGACCCCGGGAGCAGAGCACATTATTTGAGAACACTGAAGAGAGAAAAGTTGTTTGACCTTGAGGCATGAACAAGGTGAAAACTAAGGGAGATTATTAGATTAGTGGAGGTGAAACATAAGACTTAGATGTATCTGTGTCAATAGGGGATACAGACTCAATGTTATATGTCTTTATCACAAGTATCCAAGGACTTCAACTGACGTTGATACAGTTCTGTTGTTTAATTTGAATCTGTCGTAATACAAAATTACTTTATATACACGATACCAGACGTTATTGAATAGTTTTAAGATAATCTATTAATAAAGTAATTGTAATGTGCCCAATAACACCCCCAGAAACACAAGTCTCCCTGGCTACTTAAGCTCTTGTTAAGTGAGTAGGCTAATGCAGGACACATGAGTAAGAGATGCCCTAGAGGAAACTCCACTCTGCGTTGACACTTTCTAGACAACCCAAGGTCACTACCTACAGCCTGCTACTACTGCCCTTCTCTCTCTCATGACCAGCATGTCTTCCTTCAGGCCTGAGCCAAGCCCATCAGACAGATTACAACCCCTCTGCCCCCTATGACTCTGGAGGTGTGTGTGTGTGTGTGTGTGTGTGTGTGTGTGTGTGTCTGTGTGTGTGTGTGTGTGTGTGTTTCTCCCCTCTCCACCCTGCAACCAGAGAGGTCCTAAAGGACTCGTCACCGTCATCCCTCCATGAGCAGCCGACCAGGGAAAGCCAGCCACTTCAATCATCCTAGAGGTTAAGGGTCAAATAGGTCAAATACCTCAGCCGAGGTCCCCACCCCCCTGTCACTGTGACAGGAGGGCTATGGTCAGTGTCATGGGTTGGTACTGGACCCACTAGCACCAGCACCACCCAGCTACTAGCTCTACCTCTGGGGCTTTGGGTGAGGAGGGGAGGGGAGGGGAGGGGAGGGGAGGGGCTGGATGGGCTCTAATTAATAACACGCTTCAGTAGTAGTAGGATTGGAACAGCTAATACAAAAGGCTGCATCAATGACATGTAATATGTTCATTGATGTGTTTTTGTTAAACTTGTATAACTTTATCATTACTTCCTCATGCGTGCTTCATGACA
The DNA here is from genome assembly GCF_901001165.1 of Salmo trutta. Lineage (NCBI taxonomy): Eukaryota > Metazoa > Chordata > Actinopteri > Salmoniformes > Salmonidae > Salmo > Salmo trutta. The sequence goes on from NC_042985.1 coordinate 16,570,263, forward strand.
TCACAGGGCTCCAGTAGCGTTTACATGAGTTTCCTCTAATGTTATATTCATTCTAGAAAGCCCCTCCCTCTCCCCCTTGCCTCTCTGTTGTCCCACTCAGCCCAGAGAGGAGGGAGAGAGAACGAGAAAGAGAACGATCTGTAAAAACATGATTTAGCCCTGAATGCACTCCTGTCACAAAGGTAAATGTTAAAAGTGGGCGGCAGCACTTTGTTTGGTTGTGTTAACGAGATAATCTGAGAGTCGGGCCATTTTTTCACAAGGGTGTTTTTATGACTGTTACAATAAAGCGAACAGGTAAAACACAGAGTGATTAAAGGTAATGAAGAACAGATATGCACCGACACCATCCTCACCATCCATTATGAAACATTACACAGCACTTTGAAGAGTTTTACTACCTTAACAGCTCTGTGTAAATCCAAACGAAATACGGATTATTTAAAGAGGTATTAAGGAGGGCACAGAGGCTCTAATTTGCTCGTCTGTTTGTGATTAGGAAAGGGGGCGGGAAAAGAGAACTGGGAATTTCATTGGGAATTTCATAGGGAACCCCTGGATGTCCCAGGATTCCGGCTACTTGTAGAGTGGAGAAGGCCTGTGAAAGAGTGTTGTGTGAACATGTATGTCCTCTGCGTTACAACATAATTGCTTGACGTTTAAAGTTAAACAGACCCAGTCTGAAGTCATTGCTAAGTCTTTCATGTTCTGGACCCTTGCTCTCCTAGTCCCTGGGATAAAGCAGCGGGGTAAGGAAAGCTACATGTTCACTAACAACTAGCCTGTGACTTTCCTGGTTCATTTTTTTCTATCTATCCATGTCTATGATCTACGTAGCAGCCAATCACTCAATATCTGAGTCCAAGTTTTTATAAAAAGTGAAAATGTTCTTTTTCTCAACAGAAGGACATACTCTATTTTTCCAAGGACAGAACAAGCAGAGAAGCATTCCAGCTCTGTGTCTGATCAGTGTTGTCTGATCAGTGTTGGTCCTCCTGGGTTAAACCCTCTGGCTGCGGGCTGTTTGACCCTCCCTGCTACCCTTACTCCCTGCTCCCCCTGCTGATGGGACCCAGAGATGAGAGCTGGTAAGGGTGGTATGAGTCCCAAATTGCACCCTATTTCCTGTATTGTGCACAATTTTTGAGCCCATAAGGCTCTGGTCAAAAGTAGTGCACTTAATATGGAATAGGGTGCCATTTGGGACTCACACCTTGTAATCAGGGTCAAGAACTTTCCTAGAGGCACAGAAAGGTCTTCAAAGTGGTGGATCCTACTGTCGATAAAGCACTCCAGATAAAAACACATTCACACTAAAGGCATGACTCTTAACATGTCCTCTAAATGTCAACTGTGAGGGGATTACCCAGGCGTAGTAAATCTAACAGGTAGTGGGTTTAGGGGAGGAATGTCCAACACCCAACCAACATATTGAGGGGATCAAGCTAAGGAGGGAGAAAGGGAGAAAAAAAGGAAAATTAAACATCTCATGTTTTTTCGACGGCATTCGGTCTCTCGTCGGTACAGTCCCCCAGCTCCCAGCCTTCTTTCAAAAAGCAGAGGTCACTTCACAAGAGGCCTGGGTCACACACTATATACCACTGTAAAAGTACTGCTGAGCAAGTGGTTTCAATTTGCTCAAGTGATTAAGATCACGCCAGATCCAGTGCACTGGCGCGGGTCACTTATGCCTGGTTGAGTTAGAGAGGAGGAGGGAGGGAGGGGAGTGAGTGTGATGCTAACCATTAGCATTAGGAGTGACACTGCATTATAGCAGCGTGACAAGACGGCTTACAGCCATGGGGGTTACACTGGCAGGTCTGCTAGAGCTATAACATACAGAACCACAAGTACGAGTCCCATGTCTCTAACTAACTACAACCAGGTCTGGTTGTGTCCAAGCCTGAGTCTGTCTAGTCAGGCAGGGCAGGGCAGGGCAGGCGTCACATGATCAAAGCTATAGGGTCACGGCTCTTGGGATATGCTAATTTATCTCACAGTAGCCTATAGTCTCACAGTCAGTAGCCTGGAATGTCTTGAAGGGGAAAGTGTCCCAGACAGAGCCAGATTTGACAGACTAACAGTAATAAGGTGTGTGCAAACTACCAGAGAGACAGAGAGTCAACACAGTCCGTAATTATTGCTGAAGACACACTCCTTTGAAGGGTCAGGGAGTTTACTTATAAATCTTCTTCTTTGTTTGCTGAGAGGAACTACAGATGTAGGATCTTAATTTGAGCTAGTTTGCTACAGAATGAAGATAATCCTGCAGCAACAGGAAATTTGCATTTTTATGTGTATTATAATTAATGGATGTTTTTGTAGGAGTTGATACTGTTAAGTCATGGAGTGAAGGGACGTGGATACCAAAGTTAGTAGGAAACATGACTGACTTTATCTGGCTTCAAAACACCTCACCTTGCGTCCCCTTACAGAGGGGGACATGTAACTACTCCCATCTCCCTTTCTTAAGGAACAACAGAAAGGACAGTAGTGCATTGTCTAACATCCAATAGTAAACAACTGTAACAATTCTCAGAACTTGCATTTCAATAAATACCCAAACTAACATGTAAACAACATGTTCATATCCAGTCAAAACATTTTTTAACGAGAGCACAGGGTAGACTACCTTTAACTCTCTCCATACACCTGGGCCTTTATTCTGTCCCCGTTCAAGGTGTTTGGTGTGACCTATGGGGCTGTAAAGTCTTTAAGGTACTGTAAGTGGATGGGAGCCAAGTCCTCACAGGGTACCGTCGAGAGGTTGTGGAGAGGTAATGAATGTCTCTGTCTGTAATGTCTGAGCTGGGGGAGGCTCCTCAGAGCCGGAGTCAGAGGTGCTGTGGTTGCCAGTAGAGTCGTAGTGCAGCTGTTGTGATGCAGTTTCTGGTTGGTCCAGGGTGAGGTGTCTGCGGTTTCTCCTGACTGTCTGGCCATGAGTGTTTACTAGGATGGAGCGTGCTGTGTCTGAGTGTCATTGCGCTATGCCTGAGTGTCATTGCGCTATGCCTTTGTCTTGGGAGTCCTGAATCCTGCTGAGCTTATATTGTCTGTCTTTGTGTGTACACGGAGAGAGGTCTGGCCACCCTGGAGTCACCGGTGAGGGCAGAGTAGGAATGGTCAGAAGCTGCTTCCTGCCGTTCAACAACTCTGCTGTGCTCAGTCCATTGGAGAGGGGGGTTGATCTGTACGCTAAGAGTGTCAGGTAGGGGTCTGATGATTTGCAAAGGAGCTGTTTGGCAGTCTGTACTTCTCGTTCGGCTGCACTGTTGCTTTGGGGAAACAGCGGGCTTGAGGTTGTGTGTGTGAATCCCCAGGTGTATGCGAAAATGTTGAAATTCTCAGAGACAAACTGGGGGGCCATTTCTGAGATAAGGAGAAGAGGGATCCCACTACAAGTGAACCATGACCTCATACTCCCCACCACTGTGCTAGATGTCGTTGAGTTCATGTTTGCCACCTCCATGAATCCAGAGAAATAGTCAAAGACAGCAAGGTAGGTGGAGTTGTTGAGCTGAAAAAGGTCAGCCCCTTGCTTTTGCCAAGAGCCATCTGGTGTCGGACTTGGGAGGAGGGACTCTGGTGTCTGTCTTGTGTATTTGGCACAAGTGTCACATTGTTCGACTTTCACTTGTAGCTGCTTGCTGGGACCTGGCCACCAGACGGAGGACTTGGCTCTCTCTCTGGATTTCGGAATGCCTTGGTGGTCCTCATGCAACCGGTTTAGAATATCCTCTTGCGTTTTGGAGGGGATGACCTTTTAGTAAGAGTCCTTGTGCCACAGTGAGGTCACCTGAGGCGGCCCAATAAGGTTTCAGAGCGTGGTTGTGTTGGACTTCTTCTGCCCAGCCTTGTTCATAACACTGTCTCACTAGGCAGTAGCGTTTTTCCATAATGGAAAGAGCGGAGAGGACAGTGTGCACATACCCTTCAATTAGCTGTTCCTCAGATTGGTTGTCTGGTTCTCTGTTGAAGGGTTCTAGAGCACTGGTGCTCTGAACAGTATGTCTGCCGTGGCCAAGCTCTTACCAGACATATGCAATAGAGAACTTGAATTGCATGAGTCTCATTCTGATACGTTAGATCCTTGGTGGTAGTTCGTCTAGCCACTTTAAGCTAATCAGCGCTAGGCGGGGCTTATCGTCAGAGTCGACTTGAAATCTAAGGCCTATAAGAAAGTCTCTGAAGCGCTCACAACCCCATGTAGTAGTAAGAGCTTATTTTTTGATCTGTGCGACGTTCCTTGCTAGACAAGGCCCGAGCGTACGCGATGGGACGCCAGTCTGTGTCACTTTTCCTCTGTAGCAGAACAGCTCCTAGGTTGTAGGAGGACACATCAGCTGACACCTTGGCATCTGCTGTAGGGTCGTAAAGGGCTAATCCAGGAGGAGTCATTAAATGCCTGCGCTTGCTGGGGATCCCAAGTCCACGTGCTGTTTTTTGTTCAGTAGCTCTCTGAGGGGTCTGGAAATCTCTGCAAGGTTAGGAATGTATTTCCCCATACCTTGCTTACGTTTGTTGGTACTGGCATTACATTCCAGTACCAACAAATTTTGTGCAATTACTGTGACCTTGGCTGGGTCAGCTCGAACGCCACTTCCATTGATGATCTGGCCCAGGAATTTCACTTCTTGTTTGAAGAACTCACATTTTGCGTTCAGCAAACAGCCGGTTGTTGTGTTCATCCTGAGTTGCCCCTTACACTAGGATATCATCCATTTGGGAGACCTCTCCCTCAAGGCCATCAGCAGTTGTGACATTCTGCACTGGAAGTGTTTTGGGGCCAACGAGATTCCAAACAGGAGCCTATGAAAGCAGCATCGGTCGCAGGGGGTGATGAATGTGGTGAATTTTTCAGTCTTTTGACAAAGGGATTTTCCCTGACTGTTCGTCGAGCTTGGAAAAGATCTTGGTGTCTTTCAGCTGGCCTAGAGTGTGTTTAATGCAACAACAAAAAATTGAACCAGGAAAAGATATAGCCCTTGGTTCTCTCCAGACCTGACTGCCCTTGACCAGCACAAAAACATCCTGTGGCGTTCTGCATTAGCATCGAATAGCCCGTGTGATATGCAACTTTTTAGGGAAGTTAGGAATATATTAAAACATTATATATTATATTATAATATCTGATCTATTATCTTCTTGTTTTAATGATGTGTTATTACCTCGTGTCCAGTCTCATTCCAAACGTCGTAAATTGTTGTTAACTGCACGAACCCAGTCTTCACTAAGTCATCCATACATCAATTGTCTTAAAATCATTTATTTACTAAACTAAGTAATTCACAGAAAGCATACAAAACAGTAGGTATCGTTACAAAGCAATGGTAGAGGAATGTACCCTAGTGGGCTAAACCGGCATGGCGGCTTGTTAAAGAAAAGGGTAGTGGGGGGTCAGCTGAGAAGACCCTACAGAGTTGATAAATATTAACAATTGATATGCTAATCCTTTGCACATGAACGCTCACTCATTCGGGAACAATTGCAATCAATATATATTTACGCTCAGTGTGTCGTCGGGATCCTTGTTGGAGAGTTTGGTTCTGTTGGACAGTTTTGTCCACGTTCTCTCTCTCTCGGTTATAGAATGGATGTTTCATCGGTCTTCGCGTTCAATGATACCAAATTTCTAGCTGCAGACTAGTAATTCATATCAAAGACTTGTTGTTATTCTGTATCGATAGTTTAACCACGTGGTATGGTTAAAGTTCAGTAGAGAAATGCATGGTCAAACCTTGGCTCTCTCTTCTCGAGGTAAGCTGGTCTGAGAAATAAATCCTGGGTGGGGGTTTATATACTGAACATAGAAAAGGCTGTCACATGACGCCTTGTCCTGTCTGTGTCCCTGGGGGCATGCCGATGACTTAGTTAAGCTTTGAACAGAAATACAATTCTCTCACATTAACATCAGTACATAGCATCTCAACATATTCCAAATAGCTTTATCCTTATTAATACATTTTATACAACCATTTAGATGTAAGTCCCATAGCTGAGGCTATTATATAAACATTATTATGGTAATATGGCAATATTGTCTCTCATGGGTTTCATAAAATTGTACCAAGCGGACCAGTTCGTAGCTGGATTCTTCACCGATCTTTTATACCTTCTCCAGAACATAAATGTCGTTCAGTTCTCCCGTCCGGTGAGGTGGAAGAATTCCTTTGTCTCTCTATGAAACCATTCTGTCTCAAAACTGTGGCCTGTGAGGCAGGACATTCCCTTTGGAATTTACGACCGCCTTCTGACCACAGCAGCCTGGGTAGGGGGAGGTAGGTAGGGGGATGGTGCATAGAAAAGGCCTGGTGCAGAGAGAGGGGGGTTTAACTGTGCTCGCTGTACCCAAAGAGGGCAACGTCATGACACCGGTCAACAGCCCTGCACCGCCCACAGAAACTCGCCCTAGCCTCCCCCATTTCTCCTTCACCCAAATCCAGATAGCTGATGTTCTGAAAGAGCTGCAAAATCTGGACCCCTACAAATAAGCCGGGCTAGACAATCTGGACCCTCTCTTTCTTGCTAGCCCTATTACTAGCCTGTTCAACCTCTCTTTCATATCGTCTGAGATTCCCAAAGATTGGAAAGCTGTGGTGCCCCTCTTCAAAGGGGGAGACACTCTAGACCCAAGCTGCTACAGACCTATATCTATGCTACCCTGCCTTTCTAAGGTCTTCGAAAGCCAAGACAATAAACAGATTACCGACCATTTCGAATCCCACAGTACCTTCTCCACTTTGCAATCTGGTTTCCGAGCTGGTCATGGGTGCACCTCAGCCACGCTCAAGGTCCTAAACGATATCATAACCGCCATCGATACGAGACATTACTGTGCAGCCGTATTCATCGACCTGGCCAAGGCTTTCGACTCTGTCAATCACCACATTCTTATCGGCAGACTCAACAGCCTTGGTTTCTCAAATGATTGCCTCGCCTGGTTCACCAACTACTTCTCTGATAGAGTTCAGTGTGTCAAATCAGAGGGCCTGTTGTCCAGACCTCTGGCAGTCTCTATGGGGGTGCCACAGGGTTCAATTCTCAGGCCGACTCTCTTCTCTGTATATATCAATGATGTCGCTCTTGCTGCTGGTGATTCTCTGATCCACCTCTACACAGACGACACCATTCTGTATACCTCTGGCCCTTATTTGGACACTGTGTTAACTAACCTCCAGACAAGCTTCAATGCCATACAACTCCTTTCCGTGGCCTCCAACTGCTCTTAAATGCAAGTAAAACTAAATGCATGCACTTCAACCGATCGCTGCCCGCACCTACCCGCCCGTCCAGCATCACTACTCTGGACAATTCTGGCTTAGAATATGTGGACAACTACAAATACCTAGGTGTCTGGTTAGACTGTAAACTCTCCTTCCAGACTCACATTAAGCATCTCCAATCCAAAATTAAATCTAGAATCGGCTTCCTATTTCGCAACAAAGCATCCCTCACTCATGCTGCCAAACATACCCTTGTAAAACTGACCATCCTACCAATCCTCGACTTCGGCGATGTCATTTACAAAATAGCCTCCAACACTCTACTCAACAAATTGGATGCAGTCTATCACAGTGCCATCCGTTTTGTCACCAAAGCCCCATATACTACCCACCACTGCGACCTGTACGCTTTCGTTGGCTGGCCCTCGCTTCATACTCGTCGCCAAACCCACTGGCTCCAGGTCATATACAAGTCTCTGCTACGTAAAGCCCCGCCTTATCTCAGCTAACTGGTCACCATAGCAGCACCCACCCGTAGCACGCACTCTAGCAGGTATATCTCACTGGTCACCCCCAAAGCCAATTCTTCCTTTGGCCGCCTCTCCTTCCAGTTCTCTGCTGCCAATGACTGGAACGAACTGCAAAAATCTGAAGCTGGAGACTCATATCTCCCTCACTAGCTTTAAGCACCAGCTGTCAGAGCAGCTCACAGACCACTGCACCTGTACATAGCCCATCTGTAAATAGCCCATCCAACTACCTCATACCCATACTGTATTTATTTATTTATCTTGCTCCTTTGCACCCCAGTATCTCTACTTGCACATTCATCATCTGCACATCTACCATTCCAGTGTTTAATTGCGATATTGTAATTACTTTGCCACCATGGCCTATTTATTGCCTTACCTCCCTTATCCTACCTCATTTGCACACACTGTATAGACCTTTTCTATTGTATTATTGACTGTATGTTTGTTTATTCCATGTGTAACTCTGTGTTGTTGTATGTGTCGAACTGCTTTGCTTTATCTTGACCAGGTCGCAAATGAGGTTGTAAATGAGAACTTGTTCTCAACTAGCATACATGTTTAAATAAAGGTGAAATAAACAAAACCATTTTTTAAAAAGGTAGCATGTGTAGCTCCCAACAGATGCTTTCGTTTAGGTTGGTTAAGTCCACACAGATCCGCACATTACCATCAGGCTTGAGGACTACCACTATCCCAGCACACCATTCTGTTGTTTCTTCCACTCTTGTTATGATGTCTACCACCATGGGGCCAAGTTCCATGATCTCTAGAATGACTGTGACATCTGAACCTGTGTCAATTTTTTATTTTACCTGTTGATTACACAGACTGAGTGTAGTTACCCATGGCTGGTCTGTATCTGTCCCGATAGAGCCAAGAAATGCAATTTCAGACTCCTCTTCCTCAAGGAGTCCTGACACTGAGGGTTGTAATCTGCAGACTGTTGTATAGTGGACCACTTCTTTTGACAATTTCTGCAGATAACGTCTCTGTCTGGGCAAAGTCGTCTGTTATGGGGGCCCTTTCCACACCATGAACATGGTTTTGTCTGTTGATTTGTGTTTTTCGACTGTGAGTCACTTCTCTGTGTAGCCCTGTTTGGTTCACTAGCGGTGTCAGTGTATCTTGGTCGCCAAGAATGTTGGAAAGGCTACTTTGTGTTTCCTATAGCCTCTACCATTTGTCTTTGTTTGCCGTTCACTGAGTAAGAATTGTTTCTTTATTTTTTATTTTTGACGGGCCATGGTTTAAGCTTTCTGTAAGGTAAGCGCTGGATCCATCTGCATTGGTTCTGATAGGGCTCTGTCATGAAGACCTACCACTAATATGTCCCTATTAGATCATCACGTAATAGTGAAGGTCCATAAAGATAAGCCCCATGTACTTACCACAAATGCCTCGTTTGCTTAGTTCGCCGTATTGTACATTGCTCTCCGTTACTCTTTGTTTGTATTGGCATTAGCACAGGATACAGGAAAAGTAGATTGTGCTGATTTACTGTCACATTGAACCATGTCGCGCACCGTAGTTTAAGAACTCTGTGGGTAGTGCTAAAAGCAACAACATCATATCTGAATTCCTCCATATTTATGCACCTTTGCCATTGTCCATAATCATAATGTTCACTGAGCTCATGCAAAGCAATGATGAACTTGTCCACTGATTCCTCACTTTCCTGAATGAGTTTATTAAATCAAACTATTTCAAAAATCACATTTCGTTTCGGCACAAAGTGTCTGTTTAGCGCTGCTGTGACAGTGTCTTTAAATGATTAGCTCATCAGTTGTCAGATTTCTGGAGCATACTATAGCCTCGGCCTCTGTGGCCATTGAGTATAGCGACGTGTTTACTTGCCTGTCTTGCGGCTGCTTGTCCAAGCCAGATGCCTGTCTGAGACGTTGGAAGTGGGTGAACCACTGTGGCCATTCTCCTGGGTGAGTGAAGTTGAATTCAGAAGGGGGAGACATGGGGCGGCAGAGTGTTGGACTAGGAACCGAAAGTTTGCAAGTTCAGCTGACAAGGTACAAATCTGTCGTTCTGCCCCTGAACAGGCAGGGGCACTGTTCCTAGGCCGTCATTGAAAATAAGAATTTGTTCATAACTGACTTGCCTAGTTAAATAAAGGTAAAAATACATTTTGAATAATTGTTGTTGTGCCATTTTGTTAGCGTGTTCTGCATTCACATTATTATCTTGTTGTGGTTCTAACATGTGGCAACTTAGCTAGCACTGTTCTTAATGTAGCTAGCTAGTTAGCTTGCTTGCTTTTAAAAATTGTTCTCAAGTCTACTTTTTCATTCCAAACTGTGACATAATAAACCCGACTACTTCTTACGAGTCTCTGAGTTGTGGAGTTATGAAGTGGGGGGACGCGGACACCAGAGTTAGTAAGAAACATGAGTGACTTTATCTGGCTTCAACACAGTATTTATGAACTCGGTCACCTTGCGCCCCGTACGGAGGGAATATGTAACTACTCCCACAGACACATTGTTCATTAGGGCAAATCAAGTCTGACATTTTAAAGTGGAAATTACAAACTTTAGAAGCCTTTTTAACCTTGAGTAAACTACAGTTTGCATTTCCTGCTGTGCAGGAAAATTCTCAGCAACAAAAGAGTGATCAAATTAAGACATACTGTACTGTTGGAATTTCACACGGGTCTGTAAACTGGGGCTAACTAGTCTTAACAACTGGACTTAGACGGGGCTACAGTTAATTGATTGAGGTGGATTTTGGGGTTTGTATGTGTGTGTGTGTGTGTGTGTGTGGTGTGTGTGTGTGTGTGTGTGTGTGTGTGTGTGTGTGTGTGTGTGTGTGTGTGTGTGTGTGTGTGTGTGTGTATCCGTGTGTGTGCAGGCATGGGGGTAATGGGGAGTGTTCACACCAGATGTGATCTGCACCAGGGCATCAATAAAACAAACCCTTCCAAATCTTAACCTTCCTACCGTTATATCAAACCTTATGGTGAACAAAAACACTGTGTCTCAGATAACTCAATTATTGATATAACCACAATTTAAATCTTTCCCCACTGCAATGTCTGTTGCAACGTTTCCCTGTTTGGCTCCTTCCCCGGCTCAGCACTACTGTTGTTGATTTATTTATGTATTTATTTGTTTTCTCTCTGTGTTTCCCTGTTGTTTTCTTCTGGGTTTTTCCCCGTTCTTCCACATCTAGTGAGTTCAGTGCTCTCATTTCTCTCCCTGTGATTCGGAATAGGGGAGCTTCAGTAAAACTGTCAGGTTCAAATCAAAATGGGGCACAATATTGAACTACTCTAAACACAAGCCGAGACTTGAGTGATGGAAATGGCACTCTTTCTTCCCCAGCTTTCCCTTTGTCAGCTGCGGGGTTTTCTCTCTGTAGTCGGAGCGATGCGTGGGCGATGTCAGCACTCGGAAGAAGGTGTTCTGTACCACGATTTTGTACAAATGCATCCCATAATGATCATGTTTTGTTACCTTTATGTGCTCCGCCAACACAGGTTGGCTCTACTAGTCTGGATATGTGAATGTTGTAAACAGCAGCTACAGTAGAGAGACTGCTCCCTTTTAGCCCAGTATTTACTGCTGTTGCTTTATTTCCTATGTGATGTCTGCTCCTCTTCATCTCTCGACGACAACGCACCTCAGACGCTGGCATGTGTAGACTAGAGAGCAACTCCCTTAGAAATCTACCTACAAACACTCACAGGCAAAAAAGTCCCACATACACACTGCCATGACATACACAGACATGCAGCAAGAGCACACACACGACCCCCACACTCCTAGGTAAATTCCCACAGCTATTCAATGGGGGCCCAGTAAATGTTTTCTTGTGTAGGTGAACAGGGCTTTGGGTGACACCAAAACATGTTTTGCTGTTCCACCGGCGTAGGCACTTAAGACAAGCTCATGTCACCCGAAGGCCTTGCTTTATAATAACAGAGCAGGTTGACAAAATGAAAGCTCATTTACTGGTCATTTCCCTGACCCCTGCAGTAAAAGATCAAAGGGCTTTTGAGGCCTGCTCTTATTTCAGCCTGCTTTAGAGGAACAGCTGAGGAGTTTGGCTGACTGACTGGGAGCTTTGGGAGGCTTTTGTCAGACCCCTCTGCTCTATCTATCTGCCCACAATAAACCCCTGACTCACTGAGCTATGGAAGAGTAATGGTTATGGGACCACAGAGCCTTAGCTAACATGCATATCAGATGAGTGTCCTATTCGTCTGTGGTGTAATTATGACAAATTAAATTATGGGCAAATTATAACAGGCATATAGAGACTTTTGTACAATAAAATCAGGTGAGGAGCTGCACAAAATTAACAAAAACAAAGATGAATAAACTAGAATATCTACTGAATTTGAATTGTGACACAAATTTCTAGCGATTAAATCACCGCATATTGCAGTGTTCCCTTCCTGCCCTGCCCCCTCTCAGATAACCATGGTAACAGTAGAAGCCCCTGAAGCAGAGGATCAATAGCAATATGCCCCTCCTCGTTCCCTCCCCTCCCCAGCTCAGCTCAGTGTAGACCTGTCACTTCAGATCTAATGATCTAACCTATGAAGCATTGATGAGCAGTCAGTGATTGTGTCACTCCTGCGTCACTCTTCATTCAGTCACACGATGCGCGCACACACGTACTTGAGCACACAAACACACACACACACAAACACATACTACAACAGGTTCTATTAAACAATTATACAGATATTTCTGCAGTCATTCACAGCTTTATAACATTTATTTCACGTCCCACTATTTTCATTCATCGGCTTCATGAACCCAGTAAACAGCTGACCAACAGAAGCCATTTTGTTTCTCAATGACTGAGTGTCTTGGCTGACCACAGAGAGGTCAGTATTGACCAATCCTCCTGACCTCTGAGACCACTGCTCTCCGGCCAATCTGTGCCAGGCCTTAGGGGCGATTATGACATTTACTCACAGAGATTATAATTTCAAATGAGTGTTTAAAACATTCCCTGGTGGGGATGGAAGAGAGGTGGGCAGTAGTGGGGATAGCAGTCAATAAGAATAGACTTGGTATATTCAATAGGAAATGGACACTCACCAGAGGCCCTGCAGGCTGACCAGATCAATAAACTGTGTTAAGTGGCAGTGATGCCCCTCCATTGATGAGCTAATGGCTGTCCAGACTGTGTCCACTCACCATTTCGCTCTTTCTCTCTCCCCCTCTCTTTATTCCCGATCTCTCTCTTTCTTCACCCCATCTCCGTCTTTCTTCCTACATCACCCCAATGTCCATTTACCTTCCATACTACACCTCTCCTCTCTCTCCCTCTTTATCTCCCTCCTCTCTCTCCCTCCTCTCTCTCCCTCTTTCCCTCTTTCCCTCCTCTCTCTCCCTCCTCTCTCTCACCTCCCTCCTCTCTCTCACCTCCCTCCCTCCCTCCCTCCTTCCCTCCCCTCCCTCCATCTCTCGCTCCAGTGGGTCAAGCTCCAAGGCCAGGTGGTTAATCTCATATCGCCCCCAGACACTGCACACCAGGACTCACAGTCTTATAGGCTGAGCCCAGTCAGCTGTTCTGCTCTCTACTCTTCCCTTCACCTATGAGCTGCCCCCTGCAGCACACTAGTCTAGAGAGGGGCATTCTGGGAGGTCAAATTTGACCCTCCTTCCTCTGTTTGGTGAAACAGCTACATGTGGCCCGGGTTAGGAGTGGACACATACAGCACCTCTACTTTACAGAGGGGACTTTAAACATATTCCTAAGTCAGTTACAAATGTTATTTTTATTTGTTAAGTTAGTAGTACTGAAAACACAAGCAATGTTATCCCCCATACCTCCAGGAAATATGTCCTGTTCTGCTCGAACATGTAACTGAAAAACCAACAGAACACCCTAAAAATGACCTGTTGTGTCAACCGATGCAGAATAAATCAAAGTAGTACAGCACGCCTAAGGTACACAGGGTGTATCTTCCAGTGTAGAAGAAGGAAAGGAGGCCTGTGTCTATCTCTCTCTCCTGCTTGTTCATCACCTCCTTCCCAGTTCAGAGTCTTATTACTTCTGCCACATGACGCTTGCCTTGGATCGCATGAACCATGAATAATATACGACTGCCACCGCCACCTCAGTACAGATGAAAGACCACGCCAGGCACTATGGGTCGGCTACGCTACGCAACGGCAGGCTGAGACTGTGACGAAGAGGTAGAGCAGGTAGAGAAGAAGACACACCATCCAAAGGCCTAGAATCCCTCTTTCTGTGTTTTGTAAGGTGTGTGTGTGTGTGTGTGTGTGTGTGTGTGTGTGTATGTGTGTGTGTATGTGTGTGTGTGTGTGTGTGTGTGTGTGTGTGTGTGTGTGTGTGTGTGTGTGTGTGTGTGTGTGTGTGTGTGTGTGTGTGTGTGTGTGTGTGTGTGTGTGTGTGGGTGTGTGTGTGTGTGTGTGCCCTGCCGTTCCGCCTTTCATTCCTAGATCCGGCTGCAGTAGAGGTGACAGCACATGTCACTGTCAGCTCCAGGTAGCAGACGCTGAGGAGGGGGAGAAAAGAGGGGGACAAGGAGAAGGAGAGGAGGGGGGAGAGAGGGGTGGGAGGAGGGGAGAGAGAAGGTTGGAGGAGAGAGGAGAAATGGGGGGCGGATGAGGGGAGAGAGATGTGGAGGAGAGCGAGAGAGGAGAGAGGAGGGGGAGTAGGGAAGAGGTGGGTGGAAGAGATGAGGGTGGAGAGACGGGGAGGAGAGGAGGGGGGATAGGGAAGAGGTGGGTGGAAGAGATGAGGGTGGAGAGACGGGGAGGAGAGGAGGGGGGATAGGGAAGAGGGATGCGGAGAGAGTAGGGGGTAGAGAAGGGGGAGGAGAGGGAGATGGGGAGAGAGGAGGGTGGAGAGGAGGAGGAAGGTGGAGGAGGAGGCAACTAGCAAAGCGATGAAACAGCAGCACACACACACACACAAACACACACACACACACACACACACACTGTGAGGCCTCTCAAGAGAGCTGATCAGTGCGAGGGGTAACCCGTCTGTGCTGCGCTCAGTGGGGACATGGCGTTTCCCTCTCTCGAGGTCGGGAAGCAAAAACAAACAGTACTTTTGATCATCAGATCGGGCTCTGCTCCTCACCTAGAAGCCTTTGGAGAGGAGACAGTCATTCTAAACACAGCGCCTGTCTGCATGACTGGGGCACCACTAAACAAGCATGGCTGGTATAGCACATGCTGTGTGACACACACACACATGCGCACACACACACACAAACAAAAGCAGAGCACAACCACAAGCATGCTCTCACACACACACAGACACACGCACACACGTAGACAGTGTATCAAACACCGGAGCAAAGGATTAGCTGTAAAACATGTAATCCCGGATACCACTTTCAGGAATACCCAACAACAAAAAACTGTTCTCACACGCCTCAAGTTGTTTTCTCTTACAAAACCCAATGCTTTACGTCACACCAACAGCTGTGTAGTGATCTGAGGTTACACTTCATTTTTTTATAGCCGCTCATCGCACATGTTTCGTATACAACAGTGATGCGTGCAGTGTTGGGTTCCCATTGTGAATTTCAAGTATTGTGTCACTGTAAAAAAAACTATTCAGTGACAAATCCCTACGAGGAGCCAGCTCATGGGCAACAAAAGGTCTCTGGCGGCTAGCTAGCGTCACTATTGTCCTCCAGTCAGCGACGGAGGGAAGACAATACCAGGGGAGAGGTTAGAGAGCTTGACCCAGTCTACCTTCACTTCACCTCCAGTAGACAACGTTAAGATGGATGGCCCTAATTAAAAGAAGGCCCTCTGTTCTCTCTTCTTCTTCTCAATATCATCAGGTTCATTTTACAGGAACTTTAACAAGGCCTTTTGTGGGGCCATAATTATAGGGTGAACTGATTAGGGCCCCCGGAGGCAAGGAGGTGACAGACAGACTCGGCAGAGTAACCCAAGTAACCTTTCAATATTACATCTCCGACCCATTGTTGGTGCAGCCAGCTCACTAATTACACTGCCAGGATAATGGTGGATTGTTATTTTTGTCATCTAGTCTCTCAATCTTTCTCTCTTTCTCTCTCTCTCTCTCTCTCTCTCTCTCTCTCTCTCTCTCTCTCTCTCTCTCTCTCTCTCTCTCTCTCTCTCTCTCTCTCTCTCTCTCTCTCTCTCTCTCTCTCTCTCTCTCTCACATTATTGTAAACCATCTCTCTGTCTCTCTTATTATTGTAACCCATCTTTTTCTCTCTCATTTCTCTGTTGATCATATTACGTGAACAATATGAATATTTCCAAATGTGTCTGCAACGAATTCCTGACAAAAGGTTATGGGGAGTGTGTGTGTATGTGTGTTAGTGTGCGCATTTACATGTGCGTTTGCTTGTGCATATGTGTGGGTGTTGTTCTAGAACAATGGCTGCCGGTTGGCCGTCCATTCCGTCCGGTGCGGTGGAGCCGCGGGCTCTAGATGAGTGCCAGATGACACGCTCGGCCCAACCATTTAACGTGGCTCGCTATGCCAACCATGAGGCCTAACTTCCGCCCGCAAGACGTTATGGAGGGAGATATGTGTCGAGCACAGTGAAGAATAAACTAATCTGCCGTTTATTACGTGTGGGGTAACTTGAGCTTGGTGATTAAATGGAGATTTGCGCGTGATGCAGCCGGTCAGAATCGGGTCTATAGGCACACAGTCACAGGCCGTGCCCTGGCTGTCTCACTGTAGTAACATATGGGCCACTAAATGTGTGAAAGACTGTGATACTGACACTGACACTCACACTGCCTGCCTGGCTGCATGGCTTGCCAATCAAAGACCTTTCAGTGTGTCACAGCGAGCTGCTTAACAAAGGGCTTCTGTACCTACCTCAGATTTCTGATATTTCGTATTTCTGAGAAGGAAACTTTCTCACATCTTTACACAACAACAGAACATGTTGGGCTAAGTGATCGTAGATAGATCATGCGCCAGACAGCAGCTCTTGTCATTCAAGGGGTTGGGTTTGGGATGTTTTATTGAAACGTGGGGTTAGAGAAACAAGGCAATGTTATTTAAAAAAGTCTCCTCTGATGTTTGCAATCATCTCAATGTGTGTGTGTGTGTGTGTGTGTGTGTGTGTGTGTGTGTGTGTGTGTGTGTGTGTGTGTGTGTGTGTGTGTGTGGTGTGAGAGAGAGCTCCCAGACACGCCTGTTTGATTGAGCTAAAGAGCCATCGTCACATTCTTCGCTGTCACTCCCAAAGCTATTCGGAGCAGCAATTAAAATCAGTTTAGCTCCCCGTGTACAAACACACACACACATACACACATGCACACACACACGCACACACGCACACACACACTCTGGCCTTCAACAGCAGTGAGTATGAGACAGACATGTCTTAGAGGAAGGCATGTTCTATTATTAGGCCACAGTCTCTATGACACATCACTACATGACCATCACCCACTTATTTACAGCTCTCCCCTCTGATAGGACTAGAGCAAACCAGAACCTTTTTCTTTATTTGACATGTTCTTCAAGACCAATATGGACCTCAATGTGACCCTATAATGTGACCGATACTGTCAACCTCATTTTCAAACTTTGCTATGGACACAGCCAAACAACGGAAGTGATGGATTCGACTTCCGCTTTACTTCCCTACTGCAGCAGTGCGCTGGTGGCAAACTAGACAGAGTAAATTATTAGAAATAGTTATTTCTAATATATATTTCTAGTATAAAAGTCAAGTAAACAAGTGTGTGTATCAAGTTCGGAAACGAATGTGTGGCTCAGTTGGTAGAGCATGGTGTTAGCAACGCCTGGGTTGTGGATTCGGTTCCCACGGGGGACCAGTACGGAAGAAAAAGAAAAAAAATGTATGAAATGAATGCATTCACTACTGTAAGTCGCTCTGGATAAGAGCGTCTGCTAAATGACTAAAATGTAAATGTAAAGTTCGCTAACGTTAGCTAGACCTACTTGTAAGCTAGTTCTGTTGTGATAATAATGTTAGCTAGACCTACTAGTAGGCTAGTTCTGTTGTGATAATAATGTTAGCTAGACCTACTAGTAGGCTAGTTCTGTTGTGATAATAATGTTAGCTAGACCTACTAGTAGGCTAGTTGTCTTGTGATAATAACATTTGTTGTGTTGAGTTGATGAAGTCCCAGGCCATCCACCAAGCCAAAAGCTATAACTATAATGATTAACTAACTATAGGCTACATAACTATAAAACGTTGGTGAGCATCCACTCTAGAGGAAGGTTTATTATTTATCGTCCTACACCTGTTAATCAACTGATCAACGTAACCTACTGTATGCTGTCTATTAATAAGGTGGTAACACAAGACCATTCATGAGGTCTCTAACGCACAGATCCTGGTTCAGACCATTCATAAGGTCTCTAACACATAGATACTGGTTCAGACCATTCATAAGGTCTCTAACACACAGATACTGGTTCAGACCATTCATGAGGTCTCTAACGCACCGATACTGGTTCAGACCATTCATGAGGTCTCTAACACACAGATACTGGTTCAGACCATTCATGAGGTCTCTAACACACAGATACTGGTTCAGACCATTCATGAGGTCTCTAACACACAGATACTGGTTCAGACCATTCATAAGGTCTCTAACACACAGATACTGGTTCAGACCATTCATGAGGTCTCTAACACACAGATACTGGTTCAGACCATTCATGAGGTCTCTAACACACAGATACTGGTTCAGACCATGCATGAGGTCTCTAACACACAGATACTGGTTCAGACCATTCATGAGGTCTCTAACACACAGATACTGGTTCAGACCATTCATGAGGTCTCTAACACACAGATACTGGTTCAGACCATTCATGAGGTCTCTAACACACAGATACTGGTTCAGACCATTCATAAGGTCTCTAACACACAGATACTGGTTCAGACCATTCATAAGATCTCTAACACACGGATACAGGTTCAGACCATTCATGAGGTCTCTAACACACAGATACTGGTTCAGACCATTCATGAGGTCTATATCACACAGATACAGGTTCAGACCATTCATAAGGTCTCTAACACACAGATACTGGTTCAGACCATTCATAAGGTCTCTATCACACAGATACTGGTTCAGACCATTCATAAGGTCTCTAACACACAGATACTGGTTCAGACCATTCATGAGGTCTCTAACACACAGACACTGGTTCAGACCATTCATGAGGTCTCTAACACACAGACACTGGTTCAGACCATTCGGTGCTTTCAGGGTGTGTTCATTGTCATAGTGACAACTGCAAATAATACTTCAATGTACATGTAGGCCTAATGAAAAAGAATACAGTAACTGGTATTTAAATGTAGAGATTCAACAACAAACGCTGTTTAGCCTTTGCATCTTTTACAGTATGTCATTGCATCCCTCTCTGTCCTGTGCAACTATTTGCAAATGCAGTGCAACAATGTTGTCATAACAGGACAAAAGTGATCACACCAACGCGCTTTCTCTCCTAAACTTTCCCCAACATGTATTTTCTATTTCATTTGAATAACCACTCCAAAAGCCTGGCATTTAGAACGCATATTCATTTCAAAATAAGTGCATCTGGCCTGCCACATTAGGCAACAATTTGGATCCGTTATGGGGCTTTTCTCTGCAGTTTAGGCAAACAAGGCTAATGTTTCTAATGGCGCGCATATGAATTATGATAATGCTCGAGCAAGTTGTATTCATATTTCCCGCGTTTGGCTTCAGTATTTTAAAAGCATTTGAAAAATGAGGTGGATACGAGTGACAGGTATTTTAAGGAGTGTGTTGTTATGTTGAGTTGTATTGAGTTGTATTAGCCCATTATGACATCAGTTTGCTTGCAGACTTAGTAGTGTCGTATCAGTGTGTCAATAATCAGCTGTTTGCTTGGAGGCCTAGTAGTGTCGTATCAGTGTGTTAATAATCAGCTGTTTGCTTGGAGGCCTAGTAGTGTCGTATCAGTGTGTTAATAACCAGCTGTTTGCTTGGAGGCCTAGTAGTGTCGTATCAGTGTGTCAATAATCAGCTGTTTGCTTGGAGGCCTAGTAGTGCTGTATAGTATCAGTGTGTTAATAATCAGCTGTTTGCTTGGAGGCCTAGTAGTGTCTTATCAGTGTGTCAATAATCAGCTGTTTGCTTGGAGGCCTAGTAGTGTCGTATCAGTGTGTCAATAATAAGCTGTTTGCTTGGAGGCCTAGTAGTGCTGTATAGTATCAGTGTGTTAATAATCAGCTGTTTGCTTGGAGGCCTAGTAGTGTCTTATCAGTGTGTCAATAATCAGCTGTTTGCTTGGAGGCCTAGTAGTGTCGTATCAGTGTGTCAATAATCAGCTGTTTGCTTGGAGGCCTAGTAGTGTCGTATCAGTGTGTTAATAATCAGCTGTTTGCTTGGAGGCCTAGTAGTGCTGTATAGTATCAGTGTGTTAATAATCAGCTGTTTGCTTGCAGGCCTAGTAGTGTCGTATCAGTGTGTCAATAATCAGCTGTTTGCTTGGAGGCCTAGTAGTGTCGTATCAGTGTGTCAATAATCAGCTGTTTGCTTGGAGGCCTAGTAGTGCTGTATAGTATCAGTGTGTTAATAATCAGCTGTTTGCTTGGAGGCCTAGTAGTGTCGTATCAATGTGTCAATAATCAGCTGTTTGCTTGGAGGCCTAGTAGTGTCGTATCAGTGTGTCAATAATCAGCTGTTTGCTTGGAGGCCTAGTAGTGCTGTATAGTATCAGTGTGTTAATAATCAGCTGTTTGCTTGGAGGCCTAGTAGTGTCGTATCAGTGTGTCAATAATCAGCTGTTTGCTTGCAGGCCTAGTAGTGTCGTGTCAGTGTGTCAATAATCAGCTGTTTGCTTGGAGGCCTAGTAGTGCTGTATAGTATCAGTGTGTTAATAATCAGCTGTTTGCTTGGAGGCCTAGTGGTGTCGTATCAGTGCGTTAATAATCAGCTGTTTGCTTGGAGGCCTAGTAGTGTCGTATCAGTGTGTTAATAATCAGCTGTTTGCTTGGAGGCCTAGTAGTGTCGTATCAGTGTGTCAATAATAAGCTGTTTGCTTGGAGGCTTAGTAGTGTCGTATCAGTGAGTTAATAATCAGCTGTTTGCTTGGAGGCTTAGTAGTGCTGTATAGTATCAGTGTGTTAATAATCAGCTGTTTGCTTGCAGGCCTAGTAGTGTCGTATCAGTGTGTCAATAATCAGCTGTTTGCTTGGAGGCCTAGTAGTGTCGTATCAATGTGTCAATAATCAGCTGTTTGCTTGGAGGCCTAGTAGTGTCGTATCAGTGTGTTAATAATCAGCTGTTTGCTTGGAGGCCTAGTAGTGTCATATCAGTGTGTTAATAATCAGCTGTTTGCTTGGAGGCCTAGTAGTGCTGTATAGTATCAGTGTGTTCATAATCAGCTGTTTGCTTGGAGGCCTAGTGGTGTCGTATCAGTGTGTTAATAATCAGCTGTTTGCTTGGAGGCCTAGTGGTGTCGTATCAGTGTGTTAATAATCAGCTGTTTGCTTGGAGGCCTAGTAGTGTCGTATCAGTGAGTTAATAATCAGCTGTTTGCTTGGAGGCCTAGTAGTGTCGTATCAATGTGTCAATAATCAGCTGTTTGCTTGGAGGCCTAGTAGTGTCGTATCAGTGTGTTAATAATCAGCTGTTTGCTTGGAGGCCTAGTAGTGTCGTATCAGTGTGTCAATAATCAGCTGTTTGCTTGGAGGCCTAGTAGTGTCGTATCAGTGTGTCAATAATCAGCTGTTTGCTTGCAGGCCTAGTAGTGCTGTATAGTATCAGTGTGTTAATAATCAGCTGTTTGCTTGGAGGCCTAGTAGTGTAGTGTCAGTGTGTCAATAATCAGCTGTTTGCTTGGAGGCCTAGTAGTGCTGTATAGTATCAGTGTGTTCATAATCAGCTGTTTGCTTGGAGGCCTAGTAGTGTCGTATCAGTGTGTCAATAATCAGCTGTTTGCTTGGAGGCCTAGTAGTGTCGTATCAGTGTGTTAATAATCAGCTGTCTGCTTGGAAGCCTATTAGTGCTGTATAGTATCAGTGTGTTAATAATCAGCTGTTTGCTTGCAGGCATAGTAGTGTCGTATCAATGTGTCAATAATCAGCTGTTTGCTTGGAGGCCTAGTAGTGTCTAGTGTCGTATCAGTGTGTTAATAATCAGCTGTTTGCTTGCAGGCCTAGTAGTGCTGTATAGTATCAGTGTGTCAATAATCAGCTGTTTGCTTGGAGGCCTAGTAGTGCTGTATAATATCAGTGTGTCAATAATCTGCTGTTTGCTTGGAGGCCTAGTAGTGCTGTATAGTATCAGTGTGTCAATAATCAGCTGTTTGCTTGGAGGCCTAGTAGTGTCGTATCAGTGTGTCAATAATCAGCTGTTTGCTTGGAGGCCTAGTAGTGTCGTATCAGTGTGTTAATAATCAGCTGTTTGCTTGGAGGCCTAGTAGTGCTGTATAGTATCAGTGTGTTAATAATCAGCTGTTTGTTTGGAGGCCTAGTAGTGTCTTATCAGTGTGTTAATAATCAGCTGTTTGCTTGGAGGCCTAGTAGTGTCGTGTCAGTGTGTCAATAATCAGCTGTCTGCTTGGAAGCCTAGTAGTGCTGTATAGTATCAGTGTGTTAATAATCAGCTGTTTGCTTGGAGGCCTAGTAGCGCTGTATAGTATCAGTGTGTCAATAATCAGCTGTTTGCTTGGAGGCCTAGTAGCGCTGTATAGTATCAGTGTGTTAATAATCAGCTGTTTGCTTGGAGGCCTAGCAGTGTCGTATCAGTGTGTTAACAATCAGCTGTTTGCTTGGAGGCCTAGTAGTGCTGTATAGTATCAGTGTGTTAATAATCAGCTGTTTGCTTGGAGGCCTAGTAGTGTCGTATCAGTGTGTCAATAATCAGCTGTTTGCTTGGAGGCCTAGTAGTGTCGTATCAGTGTGTCAATAATCAGCTGTTTGCTTGGAGGCCTAGTAGTGTCGTATCAGTGTGTCAATAATCAGCTGTCTGCTTGGAAGCCTAGTAGTGCTGTATAGTATCAGTGTGTTAATAATCAGCTGTTTGCTTGGAGGCCTAGTAGCGCTGTATAGTATCAGTGTGTCAATAATCAGCTGTTTGCTTGGAGGCCTAGTAGCGCTGTATAGTATCAGTGTGTTAATAATCAGCTGTTTGCTTGGAGGCCTAGCAGTGTCGTATCAGTGTGTTAACAATCAGCTGTTTGCTTGGAGGCCTAGTAGTGCTGTATAGTATCAGTGTGTTAATAATCAGCTGTTTGCTTGGAGGCCTAGTAGTGTCGTATCAGTGTGTCAATAATCAGCTGTTTGCTTGGAGGCCTAGTAGTGTCGTATCAGTGTGTCAATAATCAGCTGTTTGCTTGGAGGCCTAGTAGTGTCGTATCAGTGTGTCAATAATCAGCTGTTTGCTTGCAGGCCTAGTAGTGCTGTATAGTATCAGTGTGTTAATAATCAGCTGTTTGCTTGGAGGCCTAGTAGTGTAGTGTCAGTGTGTCAATAATCAGCTGTTTGCTTGGAGGCCTAGTAGTGCTGTATAGTATCAGTGTGTTCATAATCAGCTGTTTGCTTGGAGGCCTAGTAGTGTCGTATCAGTGTGTCAATAATCAGCTGTTTGCTTGCAGGCCTAGTAGTGTCGTATCAATGTGTCAATAATCAGCTGTTTGCTTGGAGGCCTAGTAGTGCTGTATAGTATCAGTGTGTCAATAATCAGCTGTTTGCTTGGAGGCCTAGTAGTGCTGTATAGTATCAGTGTGTCAATAATCTGCTGTTTGCTTGGAGGCCTAGTAGTGCTGTATAGTATCAGTGTGTCAATAATCAGCTGTTTGCTTGGAGGCCTAGTAGTGTCGTATCAGTGTGTCAATAATCAGCTGTTTGCTTGGAGGCCTAGTAGTGTCGTATCAGTGTGTTAATAATCAGCTGTTTGCTTGGAGGCCTAGTAGTGCTGTATAGTATCAGTGTGTTAATAATCAGCTGTTTGCTTGGAGGCCTAGTAGTGTCGTATCAGTGTGTCAATAATCAGCTGTTTGCTTGGAGGCCTAGTAGTGCTGTATAGTATCAGTGTGTTAATAATCAGCTGTTTGCTTGCAGGCCTAGTAGTGTCGTATCAGTGTGTCAATAATCAGCTGTTTGCTTGGAGGCCTAGTAGTGCTGTATAGTATCAGTGTGTTAATAATCAGCTGTTTGCTTGGAGGCCTAGTAGTGTCGTATCAGTGTGTCAATAATCAGCTGTTTGCTTGGAGGCCTAGTAGTGTCGTATCAGTGTGTCAATAATCAGCTGTTTGCTTGGAGGCCTAGTAGTGTCGTATCAGTGTGTCAATGATCAGCTGTTTGCTTGGAGGCCTAGTAGTGTCGTGTCAGTGTGTCAATAATCAGCTGTTTGCTTGGAGGCCTAGTAGTGCTGTATAGTATCAGTGTGTTCATAATCAGCTGTTTGCTTGGAGGCCTAGTAGTGTCGTATCAGTGTGTCAATAATCAGCTGTTTGCTTGGAGGCCTAGTAGTGTCGTATCAGTGTGTTAATAATCAGCTGTCTGCTTGGAAGCCTAGTAGTGCTGTATAGTATCAGTGTGTTAATAATCAGCTGTTTGCTTGCAGGCCTAGTAGTGTCGTATCAATGTGTCAATAATCAGCTGTTTGCTTGGAGGCCTAGTAGTGTCTAGAGTCGTATCAGTGTGTTAATAATCAGCTGTTTGCTTGCAGGCCTAGTAGTGCTGTATAGTATCAGTGTGTCAATAATCAGCTGTTTGCTTGGAGGCCTAGTAGTGCTGTATAGTATCAGTGTGTCAATAATCAGCTGTTTGCTTGGAGGCCTAGTAGTGCTGTATAGTATCAGTGTGTCAATAATCAGCTGTTTGCTTGGAGGCCTAGTAGTGTCGTATCAGTGTGTCAATAATCAGCTGTTTGCTTGGAGGCCTAGTAGTGTCGTATCAGTGTGTTAATAATCAGCTGTTTGCTTGGAGGCCTAGTAGTGCTGTATAGTATCAGTGTGTTAATAATCAGCTGTTTGCTTGGAGGCCTAGTAGTGCTGTATAGTATCAGTGTGTTAATAATCAGCTGTTTGCTTGGAGGCCTAGTAGTGTCGTATCAATGTGTCAATAATCAGCTGTTTGCTTGGAGGCCTAGTAGTGTCGTATCAGTGTGTTAATAATCAGCTGTTTGCTTGCAGGCCTAGTAGTGTCGTATCAGTGTGTTAATAATCAGCTGTTTGTTTGGAGGCCTAGTAGTGTCGTATCAGTGTGTTAATAATCAGCTGTTTGCTTGGAGGCCTAGTAGTGTCGTATCAGTGTGTCAATAATCAGCTGTTTGCTTGGAGGCCTAGTAGCGCTGTGTAGTATCAGTGTGTCAATAATCAGCTGTTTGCTTGAAGGCCTAGTAGTGTCGTATCAGTGTGTCAATAATCAGCTGTTTGCTTGGAGGCCTAGTAGCGCTGTATAGTATCAGTGTGTCAATAATCAGCTGTTTGCTTGGAGGCCTAGTAGTGTCGTATCAGTGTGCTAATAATCAGCTGTTTGCTTGGTGCCTAGTAGCGCTGTATAGTATCAGTGTGTTAATAATCAGCTGTTTGCTTGGAGCCTAGTAGCGCTGTATAGTATCAGTGTGTTAATAATCAGCTGTTTGCTTGGAGCCTAGTAGCGCTGTATAGTATCAGTGTGTTAATAATCAGCTGTTTGCTTGGAGCCTAGTAGCGCTGTATAGAATCAGTGTGTTAATAATCAGCTGTCGAATCATGGCAGCCCTGCAGCCCAGCCTGCCTCAGTCTTATCAAAGCCTCAGCCAAAGCCATTTAGACACTCATTTAAATCACTTACCAGCCAATAGCGGCTCACTTTATTACAGTGTTTTGGACAGGCCCTCTTTTGTCAGCTAACGTTTTTTTGATAGTCTTGCCGATCACAGCTAATAATGTGTCTGATAAGATAAGCTCTCTTTAGTGCCTCTCAGCCCAGTCAAACACGAGAGGGATTTTACCCTCCTAGTCATGTCAATACTATCCTTTGTGGGTAACTGTGTCCAAGTCCAAGTCAACACACCTGAGCACTTCAGTTCAGAGTACCTACAGGGAACTCCTCTACCGCTTCAGGCCGAGGCTGAGTCCCAAGTGGCACCCTTTTCTCTTTATAGTGCACTACTTTTGACCAGAGTTCTATGGGCTGTGATCAAAAGTAGTGCGCTAAATAGGTAGTAGGGTGCCATTTGGGATGCCCCCTATCTCTGCAGGCCAAGATGTTACCCTCCAACCTCCACCCTCAGAACAACAGGCCAGTCTTTGTACCTGCCGTACCCTACTAATGACGGAGCTCTCAACAAGCCCTCCTGACAGCTGGGTGGGACTTTGAAGAATTCATAACGAAGCGTTGCCTAAGATTAGCACAGGGGCGGGATGGCTTTGAAGAACTGCTCAGGTAGCAAGGCCCTAATTAAACCTGCCCTATTTTAGTTTAGTTAGTACAGCACACGTGTTGAGGAGAGACGGGTGTGTGTGTGTGTGTGTGTGTGTGTGTGTGTGTGTGTGTGTGTGTGTGTGTGTGTGTGTTAGTGTGTGTGTGTGTGTGTGTGTGTGTGTGTGTGTGTGTGTGTGTGTGTGCGTGTGTGTGTGTGTGTGTGTGTGTGTTAGAGCTGGTACGATAAACCCGAACACTATCGATACTGACCAAACCAACCACTTATCATGGACATTTGTCTGATATTGCTAATTACGATAAATAACCTATAGGGCCCTACCAGAGAAATGTGAGGTTTTAAATGAAGTAAGTTTGCTAATATTGGTGATTGTTAATGGGACACTAGATAGCTACAATATTGAAGTAGTAGTAGTAGTATTAAGGGTAATGTAAAAACGAACTGTGGCGAACATTATTGTAAAAAACGTATCGTAAAATGTATTGTTATCGTGATAATTCTGTCAATTTACCGTGATATGGTTTTATTTCCATATCGCCCAGCTCTAGCCCCTAATGTGTCTGTGTGTGTGTGTGCGCTTTCGTGTGTGCATAAATAGATGTGTGTGCTCATGAATTAATGTGTGTGTTTACATGTATTTGAGTTAGTATATGTGTGTATGTTAGTGGTAGAAGTATGCATATCAATGTCTTTGGGGCAAGGGGAATGACCAGGTCAAATCTGCAGCTGCAGGGGCATGATGGGGCAGTGAGTAGTGACCACAGTGTATGTGCACCTCAGTGTGACAACAGGTGAGGAGTGAGGAGCAGCCCAGGTGATCCCCTGCACTCCCTATGACCCTCCTCCAACCATCTCCCTCACCTTCTACCTACCCACCTACAGCCAGCACAGCCCTAACCTGTATGTGAGTGTCCACATGTTTGTGTGTGTGATTCAGTGTGTGTGTGTGTGTGTGTGTGTGTGTGTGTGTGTGTGTGTGTGTGTGTGTGTGTGTGTGTGTGTGTGTGTGTGTGTGTGTGTGTGTGTGTGTGTGTCAACCCCCCCCTCCCCCCCCCAGCCCTATCAGCACCCTTACAAAACAATGTGGGAATGTTCCGGCCTGTTACCATTCCTCTGTGACTATCTGATGAAGGAGAGCAGGAGATAATCCAAGTCTGGCCTTATCAGTGGCAGGATCCCATTTCCATATTCAAGCCTTTCTGGGTGATAACAGTCAAGGCCTGATGAATGTGTTGTGATGGCCTGATAGTTGTGGCCTAATGTTGAGTGGAGAGGAGGACAGAATGTGCATCACAAATGGCATCCTATTCCATATGTAGTGCACAACTTTTTACCAGAGCCCTGTGGTCAGTGGTCAAAATAAGGGAATATGGTGCCATTTAGGACACAGAGCATCTTATGGAAGGCTAAACAAGAGGAGGGAGAGAGGGAGGAGGAGCAAGGAGGAGGAGGGAGTAAGAGAGAGAGAGGGAGGAAGAGGAGGGAGGAGGAGGGAGTAAAAGGGAGAGAGGGATGAGGAGGAGGAGGGAGTAAGAGGGAGAGAGGGATGAGAGATGAGGAGGAGGAGGGAGTAAGAGGGAGAGAGGGATGAGGAGGAGGAGGAGGGAGTAAGAGGGAGAGAGGGATGAGAGATGAGGAGGAGGAGGGAGTAAGAGGGAGAGAGGGATGAGAGATGAGGAGGAGGGAGTAAGAGGGAGAGAGGGATGAGGAGGAGGAGGAGGGAGTAAGAGGGAGAGAGGGATGAGAGATGAGGAGGAGGAGGGAGTAAGAGGGAGAGAGGGATGAGAGATGAGGAGGAGGAGGGAGTAAGAGGGAGAGAGGGATGAGAGATGAGGAGGAGGAGGAGGGAGTAAGAGGGAGAGAGGGATGAGAGATGAGGAGGAGGGAGTAAGAGGGAGAGAGGGATGAGGAGGAGGAGGAGGGAGTAAGAGGGAGAGAGGGATGAGAGATGAGGAGGAGGGAGTAAGAGGGAGAGAGGGATGAGGAGGAGGAGGAGGGAGTAAGAGGGAGAGAGGGATGAGAGATGAGGAGGAGGGAGTAAGAGGGAGAGAGGGATGAGGAGGAGGAGGAGGGAGTAAGAGGGAGAGAGGGATGAGAGATGAGGAGGAGGAGGAGGGAGTAAGAGGGAGAGAGGGATGAGAGATGAGGAGGAGGGAGTAAGAGGGAGAGAGGGATGAGGAGGAGGAGGAGGGAGTAAGAGGGAGAGAGGGATGAGAGATGAGGAGGAGGAGGAGGGAGTAAGAGGGAGAGAGGGATGAGAGATGAGGAGGAGGAGGACTGGACAGTAGCTTTCAGCAGGGCCGATTAAAAGCTCATTCCAGGAGATGAGGAGAGGTCTGTGATTAATGTGGATAAGTGGTTGGGGTCAGAGCCAGGCCCTTCGCTGCTGACCGCTCTTAAGATAGGTCATCTCTACAGCCATCCGTCACCCACGCCTCCTCACACACAGGGCTGGGCAGAGGGGAAGGGATGTGTGTACCCTAAAGAAATCTGAAGGGTACTATAGATACACATGCTCATACATAGTCCTACTTATATGTACTATATATACATAGCACATGAAGTTATACAAACACATAATCGTTCACACCCCAACATATAAGTACAATTGTTTACCCTTCCACTCAAACACCCACACACACAGACACACAGACACACAGACACACGCACACACACAGACACACGCACACACACACACACACACACACACACACACACACACACACACACACACACACACACACACACACACACAAAACACAGACACACACACAGACACATACACACCTCCTTGAAGACAGGCAGGACAGGTCAAGAGATGGAACTGGACACTGGACACTGGTTGGGTGGCACAAAAGGATCATCACTGACCACTTGAAGAGGACATCTGACCTCCATTCTTCACCCTGCCTGGCCTTGTCCTGTCCCCGTGGCCAGACAGACAGACACCAATGCATTATTAATCAGTCTCTCTTTCACTGCCTCGCCTTTATCAGCACTTTGACAATCACCATAGAGCCATCCCTCATTTATCTGGGCAGAAAGGGCCATTATACGTGACAGGACACAGCATGTGTATACAATAACACTGACAAGGCTTCACCTGACAGAGAAGATCTATTCATTTGAAAGGGTTGGCTGGGTTCTGGCTCTGTCCTAAGGTAGCCCCATTAGATCAATGACTACTTGGCTGACTAAAAATACCTTTTGTATAGTTATAGTAGCAGTCACAGCAATAGCAGTGAAAAGGTAGGTCTACTCAGTTGTTTTACGACTCAGTAGCCCCATAGCATATACTTGATTGACTAGTTATCTGTAGTGTTCTTATAATAGAAGTCGCAGCAGTAAATGTAGGTCTACTCAGTATTTCACAAGACGTAATAGGGATTGTGGGTAAAAGTACTATAATATTATTTCAGTGTTTTTCTCCCTACCAGAGTGCCGATGGTATTTGGGTGTGTTGTTGATATCTGTGTTTTGTTATCCTTGGGGACAACACAGAGGTGGCCCCTCTCCTCGCTCTCTCCCTGGAGAGGACACACACCACAGGATCTCTTTAAAAACACAACATATTAAAACACACACACACACACACTCTTCCCCAGGCCCCTACCGTTACACTGTAAACAGCTGGCTTGACTGAGATTTTATTAATGCTGTTCTTTAATTAGTTTAATTACACACAGACACATCTTTGTGCATATTTTCTTCTGTTTAATAATGAAATAAAAAATCCCAATTGCCATTTATGCATACGTAGAAATCCCTGCCCTCTGGCTTTGAAAGGAGTAATTGTATGGTTTTCTCTTGAAGGAGGGCATGCAGCTAACCTACACTACTCAGTGGTGCCTACTGTGTGGTGAGTCAGTGTGTAGGTGGCTAGGTTTGTTTTACCTGTCTTTGTTGTGTTGTCACTCTCTGTACAGCTGAATGCAGGGAGGTGCTATTTGTTACCTTGTCAGGATAATTTACTCACATAATGTGCTGTATTGTTCAATTGTAACATTGTGCTCTATAAAATACTACACTCATTTGCTGACCTAAGCTGTCTATCCATGCTGCATGTTTGTAACATTTGCTATAGTTACTGTTTACTTCACCGGATAATGACATAAAAGGGTCTACCGAGTTAGCTCGGACAACATCCATTTGTATTTCATCAGACACTTACAGCAGCTATGGGAACAGTAGTGCCATGTTACACCATGATACACCCTCCCCCACATGCCAAGATGCCACCAGATCCACCCAGGAGAGAACAGATTCCTGAAACAAAATAACAACACTCCTTAAAATAATGTTCAGGCTTTATTTAGACGCTACAATGAATGGACAGTCAGCAGCAACACTATCTGCCTTATACGTCTCATCATGCAAGTGTTCTGTCAACATCGTTCCTGTGGTGTGTGTGTGTGTGTGTGTGTGTGTGTGTGTGTGTGTGTGTGTGTGTGTGTGTGTGTGTGTGTGTGTGTGTGTGTGTGTGTGTGTGTGTGTGTGTGTGCTCCATTACCATCTGCACCAACCCTGATTTCCAATATGGCTGCCCTACAGGATAGTTAGATTAAGTGGAAATGCACGTTGTCAGACACTGATGTTGGGCTGTGATGACAACAAGAGTAAATGAGGTTTCAGAGACCTCATCTAAGACAAAATCAATATGGTGGCTGCTCCTCTTCGGCAGCACCAGTGAGACAGGAGCTTTCTACCTTAACTGTTTTGTAAAACAATAAGAATAATTTGTGGCAGGACAGAGCGAACAGAGAGCTCCTACTTTTGGTGAAGCAGGAAGATGTCTGTCTCCACTCCTCATTACAGAGGGGTTTTGTCTATAGCACCATCCATTCCAATTCGTACCCAAAAAAAGATCTGCATTTATCTCCTCTCCTGCCCACCTGGTCAGCAGTATCACTCATTACCACAGACTGCTTTAGAAGTCAATTATGGGCTAAATGACCCAAGAAAGATCTCTCAAGAATGATGTTTCACACACTTTATCGATGGCAATAGCATTACAGCCGATTAGGGGGGTGAAATGTGCTCTTTTTGTAATGCAACACAAAGGATTGTAACTGGATCACTGTGGAGCGATTACTTGGGCCGGTCCCTGGACTAGCCTCGCTGCCTGGTGGCTAGACTGAGTGTGTGAGTGTGTACGTGCATGCAAGCATGTGTGCGCGCGTGTGTGTGTGTGTGTGTGTGTGTGTGTGTGTGTGTGTGTGTGTGTGTGTGTGTGTGTGCGTGGGCGCTCGTGTGTGCGTGCATGCCGCTGTGTATGTGTGTGGGTACGTATGTGCATGTGTGCGTGTGTGTCTCTGCTAGACTGGAAACATCCCAGAATGCCCTTATCTCAGTCCAGTCGACCCAGAGTGGGGCTAGAGTTACACCCTGAGCAGGAGAGTTTGGAATGATAATGTTGTTTCACTAAATAGCCTGACTGAAAGGTCAGCTTCCACAGGGCCTCCTGCATGACAATACGGCCCAGCATTGGAAATAGATTGACTATTTATTGAGTGAGGATAAAACCGGGGAACACATAGCCATCTGACACTTCATTGGAATCTGTCCGATTCTCTTTTTTCAACACAGACAGTGAGAGGGATGCAAAGTGAGAGGCACACAAACACACACACTCCACTGCACTGACTGAGTAACCAGTCAGTAACCAGTCAGCTACCTCACTACTGATCCCCATAGCAATCCCCTTAACAGAGTGGTATGTTAAAACAAATGAGTGCATGGAGCCATGGGAGTCTCCTCTCTGAATACGGTCTAGCTGCCTGCCTGCCTGCCCAACAGATACCATGACAATTCAGTGAAACACAAACAGATAACACTCCCTAAGACTAGACTACTTTCTGCCCTGGAAGAAAAAACAAAAAAACAAAGGAAGAACAGCAACAACGAAAAGCTGTCCAATTCCTGCTGTCTTACTAGGCAGTATTAGAGTGCGAGCCAAAGTCAACTCCTTGATTCTTGGAATAAATACAATCAGCTCCAGTAGCATAGCGCCATCAATAATTAACAGTAATTAAGACTATGTACACATGCAAAATGAATTATTTAGGTTAGCCTTGATGCATTGACCTGCCCTGGGTGTTCTTGGATGTGATCTATCAGGACTGGGGTATAGATCCACAGAGGAAGCACTAGCATGCTGAGAGGGGAGACAGGGGGAGAGAGGGAGCAGACATGGGGGAGAGAGATGGAGAGAGATGGAGAGAGGGGAGAGACAGGAGGAGAGAAGGAGGGGGAGACAGGAGGAGAGAAGGAGGGGGAGACAGGGGGAGAGAAATGGAGAGAGAGGGGAGAGACAGGGTAGAGAGAGCGTGAAGGACGGGGTAGAGAGGGGAGACACCGGAGAGACACTGGGGAGACAGGGGGGGAAGGGGGAGTCTGGAGCCAGGAAGCTAGCAAACAAGACACTTTGGTTCTGGGTATACAGAACCTCTCCTATGTTACCAGTGTATCCTCGCTCATCTCTGCTGATCTAAACCCTTTATCTACACTACAGTAGGTACTCACTCTCTCTACAGCTTTCGGAATACCAACTCAATAACCAACTTCCTGTGAACATCACCTATCAGGATTATCTACCTTCTCTATTAGCCCCCACACCTCTCTCTCTCTCTCTCTCTCTCTCTCTCTCTCTCTCTCTATCCCTCTCTCTCTCTCTCTCTCTCTCTCTCTCTCTCTCTCTATCCCTCTCTATCCCTCTCTCTCTCTCTCTCTCTATCCCTCTCTCTCTCTCTCTCTCTCTCTCTCTCTCTCTCTCTCTCTCTCTCTATCCCTCTCTCTCTCTCTCTCTCTATCCCTCTCTCTCTCTCTCTCTCTCTCTCTCTCTCTCTCTCTCTATCCCTCTCTCTCTCTCTCTCTCTCTCTCTCTCTCTCTCTCTCTCTCTCTATCCCTCTCTATCCCTCTCTCTCTCTCTCTCTCTCTCTCTCTCTCTCTCTCTCTCTATCCCTCTCTATCCCTCTCTCTCTCTCTCTCTCTCTCTCTATCCCTCTCTCTCTCTCTCTCTCTCTCTCTCTCTCTCTCTTTGTCTCTCTCTCTCTATCCCTCTGTCTCTCTCTATCCCTCTCTCTCTCTCTATCCCTCTCTCTCTCTCTGTCTTTGTCTCTCTCTCTCTCTATCCCTCTCTGTCTGTCTGTCTGTCTGTCTGTCTGTCTGTCTGTCTGTCTGTCTGTCTGTCTGTCTGTCTGTCTGTCTGTCTCTCTCTCTCTCTCTCTCTCTCTCTCTCTCTCTCTCTCTATCCCTCTCTCTCTCTATCCCTCTCTCTCTCTATCCCTCTCTCTCTATCCCTCTCTCTCTCTATCCCTCTCTCTCTATCCCTCTCTCTCTATCCCTCTCTGTCTCTGTCTCTCTCTCTCTATCCCTCTCTCTCTCTCTCTCTCTCTCTATCCCTCTCTCTCTCTCTCTCCCTCTCCTGGCTTTGAAATAACTAAAGTGTGTCAGGCCTCTGGGACCCCCGGCGCTCTTCCAATGGTTCGACATTAATAACAATATCTTTAATACTCGCACATTAGCAACTGCAATAATGAATGTATGAATAATCACCTATGTGAAAAGCATTATCAATAATTGTCTGAATAATGCCCATGCATAATGGATGAGGAGAGTTAGCCCCGAGGCAGAATCTGGCGTCTCTAGCTCTTGTCCAGAACAACACAGAACACAGACTTTACATAGTGGTGAGAGTAGCAAGAGGCAGAGCCTGATCAAATGATGGCAACGCACCGTGCTGGCCTAACATCAGCCAGACTGCCTTTCTTCCTGAGGCAGATGGAGGGAGGGGAGCAGAAGCAGCCTGATACAGGCGCTACTTTTGATGTGATCCGCCCGTGACGTGCTAACCTGGGCCTAGTTTAGTGTTGCTAACAGCGCAGGGAGAGGCTGGGAGTGGGGCTGGGAGGAGAGAGACTGGGAGTAGGCTGGGAGTGTGGGAATCCGTGGCTGGGAGAGTAGGGAGGACACTGGGCATTAGCATTCTACCCGCTCCCCTTGCTTCTTCAGGGCTAATGAAGGAGGCCTGGTCTATCCTGGGGCCTGCGCCAGGGTTCTTCATCTAGATTAGGGCCCTTATCACACACCACCTGCATGGTGCAGAGGAGCAGCCTAAATGCCATTCATATGTAGATCTGGCCACACCAGGGCCTGGCTGTCACTTCTCATCTCAAATCATCCATTACTGCTCTGGGAGCATGGCTAATGTTGTTGTTGTTGTTGTTGTTGTTGTAATGTTGGTCTAATTTCATGTTTAATCTTTGCTACAGTACTAATAGTGGTGGTTGGGCAGTGCTAGCTATTAGCACTGGCAGCAGCATTATAGTCAATGGGAAATATCAAGATAGAGGCTAATATTGGTGGAAACAGAATGTGTGGCTCCCTAAAAAGGACCTGTAGCACTTCTACTAAATTTTATATTCTGAGGATCACGACCATGGCCTATGGAGTCTCAATGAAGTCATGATGGAGATGGAGTAATCCATGATGGGTAATCTCCAGAGATATGACTCCTCCAAGCAAATAAACGTGTCCTACATGATATGGCTAGTCCTTCCTCCATATGAAATACTTCAACTATGGCTATTGTGACTCCAAACTGTCCCTGTAACCCTAAAATAATGACATGAAAACAACTTCACAAAAGGAGGCCACATACATTGTATGCTGTGTCCACCTGAGATCAGAGGAGGAGGATTTTAGGCTTCATGGTCAAGGGAAGGGTAATAAAGCTGGTGTTAGCTGGATGCTGGGCTGATCAATTAGAGGCCTCAGAAGTGGCCGGTGCGGACCACAGTGAGAGATCAAATTGTCTGGGGGACATTATCTCCCTGAGACAGTGAGGAATGGGGGAAAGGGAGGCAGGGGGACACCTTAATGAATTGGGGGGAGTTTTTCCCAGCGCTCCCCTGCTCTGCCAAGGCCCTCCCAGATTCCTGCAATCTCTCAGTGTCAACATCTTTCTATGAAGCTGATTCAATTAAGATTAAGCCAGTGGCAGGGGGAGAGAGGGGAGAGAGTGACAGGGGTCAGTTAGATTTTTGCGATTGGCTTTTTTCTTTGTTTTTCCAGACTCAGGTTACTGCCACGGCTGGCTTGCCACTCTGTTGTAGTAAAGAGAGAAGGAGGCTATGGTGTAGCTTTGTCCACCCAGCCGTCTCTATTGGACAGGACCCCCGTCGCCGGGCAGCTATTTGAAGTCATGGGGAAATATATCGCACACTTTGTTATGATAGATTATGCTGCCCTTTGTCTGTGTGTGTGTGTGTGTGTGTGTGTGTGTGTGTGTGTGTGTGTGTGTGTGTGTGTGTGTGTGTGTGTGTGTGTGTGTGTGTGTGTGTGTGTGTGTGTGTGTGCGTGTGTGTGTGTGTACTTTTGTGTCTACATCTGTGCGTCCAATAACAGACAATTCTAATGATATTAGCAGCAGTCTAATCAGTCTTGCTTGGACATGCTCCACCATGCTGTGAGACTCCACGACCAGGGCAGCAGAACAGGTATTTGTCTCCATTCACTAACTAACCCCTCTCTCCACTGTGCAACAGTATATCAGCCCCTAACAGCCACCAATTATCCATGCTCCACCAATTAAGGACCACTTAATGACAAAACAGAGAGATGAACCTATTCAAACAGCTCAGGGGGGAGGGATCAGGCCTCTCAAAAGCCAACACAAGAGAGGTCAGGCTGAGGAGGAGTCTGTGGGTTGGAGGCCGAGCTGTATAGCTGTGAATGAGATAAATAACCTTTACAGCCCTCTTATATACACTATCCATGGCAGTACCACAATGTGTTGACCTCTGACCCTTTATGGCCCGTCGGGTGACCCTCCCCAGTCTGGGTTAACATTACACCCCGCTTTACCCCACAGCTGCAGCTCGTTACAATGCACTATAAAAAAGTGTGCATCCAAACGAGGGGTGCTGAGCAGCCAATAAAAAGGGTGTAAAGGGGTGAGGGGGCGGGAGAGGGATGGAGGAGGGGGAGATGAAGAGGAGGAGAATGAAAACAGAAGCATTAAGTCATTAGGGTCCATTGTTGGTCTCAAACACCCACCACACAAAATCTCTGTGAATGGGAAATGGGGCTTAATGACCTGAAAAGCAACTTCAAAGGATGCTTTAGTAGAGGAGAGGGGACAGCCCCACCCAACTGTCACTCTACCTCTTCTTGTTTAGATTGGTAATGTGATGAAAGTCCAACTACCCCCAATAATGCCCCAAAAATACGACCTATTAGTTTGAAAACTATTCCTGAGTCATTGACATATTATCGTAATTCAACTCTAAATACATTTTAAATACAGCTATTTAAATTGAGTTTTGTATGTGTGTATGTGCGTACTTGCTTCCTCTGTGTGTCTATTCAGGAAGGCCTGCTACTCCCCCCCATGTTGCATAGCTATAGTACACAGAACAGCTTTTAGTAGACTGTAACTGTTACTGGGGGCAGGTTGGCTTGGGCCACACTCATTTAGCTTGTGTGTGAAATCAGGGATGACAACAATGGCTTCCGCTGCCAGGACGCTCTGTGTCACAGAGTGGGCTGGCACATCTCCGGCCCTGTCTGTCACTCAGAATCACACACACATGCATGCACGCTTGCTCGCTCGCACGCAGCTACTTCAACCATTTAAGCCAGCAGTCACCATGCCTCACAGAAGCTCAGCCTTAGCAGAAAAGGGCCAAGCACATCTTAGTGTCCATTTAGTCAATGGATTATCCACATGGCAGAAAGTGTGAAAACAAGGTGACCAGTACATAAGCATCCAGACAGTCAGTTCCTGTGCTGGGGTGGACTGTATTGGATTGAGGGAGATTCAGGGGAAGAATAGAAGCACTAAATACATAGTGTCTAACAGAGGATCAGGAGTCCAATATATACATATGTCACCACTAACATTCATACTACAGGGAGGAACAGACCCAAAGGGCCTCCTCTGTCCTTTAGCCCATCCCTAGGCTATTAGACACACACATAGTAAACACTTCTTATACATTCTCCCCAAACCACCTACATTGGGTTACATGTTTTACTGTTTACCAAGCCATGACATCACACACAACATCCAAACAGCAGTGTGGAACAACGGAACAATGGAGGTGCTTCTCCTGGCTAGTCCAGATGTCAGTGAGAACTCTGTCCTTTACATTACAGCCTCTACAGCTCACACACTCCTCTTCAACCCCCTCCTAAGTAGTATAATATACCTACCATATATGCATCGTACATAAAATCAAACACACCCTATCATATACAATTGTGTACACTTACACTCAAACACACACTTACACATGTCCACACACACACACAGACACAGACGTACGCGCTGACACACACACACACGCATACACACACACACACACACTCCTGTGAACCAGTCTTCCATCTTGCTAGGGTCCCACATGATACACATCCACTGGTTAACTTTCTTTCAACGTTTGCCCAAAAGAGGCCTGCTGCCTTCCTTTCCCTTGATCTCAGGGTAGTGGCTTTAAAACCTGGACTGTTTGATTCGTCCCATTTTCAAAATGGTGAGCAAATGTTTCTTTAAAAAGAGTGTGTGTGGGGGGAGGAGAGTGTGTGTGGGAGAGAGTGTGTGTTTATTATTTTTATTTTAACTTTATTTAACTAGGCAAGTCAGTTAAGATCAAATTCAATGACGGCCTAGGAACAGTGGGTCAACTGCCTTGTTCAGGGGCAGAACGACAGACTTTTAGCTAGCTCTAACCACTAGGCTCCCTGCCGTGTGTGTGTGTGTGGGGGGGGGGAGTGTGTGTGAGGGTGAGAATGTGTTTGGGGGGAGAGTGTGTGGGGGGGAGTGTGTATGAGAGTGTGTCTGGGGGGAGTGTTTGTCTGGGGGGAGAGTGTGTCGTGTGTCTGGGGGGGAGAGTGTGTGTGGGGGGAGAGTGTGTTTGGGGGAGTGTGTTTGGGAGGAAGAGTGTGTTTGGGGGGGAGAGTGTGTTTGGGGGGGAGAGTGTGTTTGGGGGGAGAGTGTTTTTGGGGGGGAGAGTGTGTTTGGGAGGAAGAGTGTGTTTGGGGGGGAGAGTGTGTTTGGGGGGGAGAGTGTGTTTGGGGGGGAGAGTGTGTTTGAGCCTGAATATGCTTTGTTTCCCTGTTGTCTGCAATTTCTTGGCACGGCTCGCCGATCCGCCTATCTGGCAAGCGAGGGCCGCTGCTGCCAACCCACAGTAGGTATGAGACGTTTCAAAGAGCTGCTTTGATGTGAACAAAGCAAACCAGTAAAACGGCAATGGGAATAATCAGATATTACGGAGCTTTCATCCCTGGATTGCCTGGGTTCATTATAAATACTGAAATTTGGCTTTAGGCTAAGAACCAAGGAGGCACAGTAGGACACCGAGGACAACTTCATTGAATGAAGCCGAGGTTTTTCCCCCTGTAAGGTTTATCATTTTTAATTTCCAGAAACCAATCTGCCACCGATCCTTCCTTGAGATTTGGCATTGATTGTGTGTGCGACGCTGAAGCCCTTCCCCCTCCCCTGGCTGATCCAGGCTGCTGTGTTAAAGAAAAGGGCCTCTTCTCTAATTACATCCTCCCAGTCTAATAGAGGCACCCTGTTAAACAAACAATTGATCCCCACTTAACACATGTACCCACGTTAGTAAAACACAATTTGCCAATTCGCCAAAGGCAACAGAGACAGGGAGAGGGAGTCAGAGAGAGAATAGAGAGGAAAGACAGAATAAAAAGAGGGATGGAGAGGGAATAGAGAGAGTGAGAGAATAGAGAGAGAGAGAGAGAGAGAGAAAGGGAGAGAGAGTATGGAGGGATGACGTTTTGTTTGTGTGTGTGTGTGTGTGTGTGTGTGTGTGTGTGTGTGTGTGTGTGTGTGTGTGGGGGGGGGGGGGGGGTAGATTGATGAAGTGGAGAGAGAGGTGGGGTGTCCACATCAATGGGTTGTCTCTAGCTGCCTCGCGGCAACGTGTGGAGCTGACGCCTTCTTTATCAACGCTAATTTGACTGTCTCACAGCCTCCCAGGTAATAAAGACTGCTGGTGTCAGATAGGGGCAGGTTGCTTGTGAGTGTGTGTGTGTGTGTGTGTGTGTGTGTGTGTGTGTGTGTGTGTGTGTGTGTGTGTGTGTGTGTGTGTGTGTGTGTGTGTGTGTGTGTGTGTGTGTGTGTGTGTGTGTGTGTGTGTGTGTGTGGTGGAGGCTCAGGCAGGCTTGAGGGTCTGAGCGAGGGGACTAACAGATTGCCTCTTTTGCCTTTTTGAACTTGGCAGCATGTTTGGAGAACAGGGGGGTCAACAAAAGGTGGTAATGGCTTTATGGAGGACCCATGCTGACAGATAGACCATTATCATCCTGATTCACTGTGGAATGGAGAATAGCTCTGATCACTCAGACCCTGTTTATTTCCAAGGTCTCTTCCCCTCTTCCCCTCGACTGCCTTTAGCTGAATGCAAGGCCAACACACAACCCTAGTCATACTAGGAACCTCCATTATTTATAGAGCATACTGTAGGTAAAGGAGGAAGGAAGTCATGAAGTGTTGGTGTGGATTTGTTTGTTTAAATCAGTGTTTAAATCTGTGTCAGTGTGGGTAGTGGATATTTGTCAGTGTGAGTGTGTGTGTGTGTTAGTGGGGGGTGTACTCGTATGTGAGTGTGTGTGTTAGCGGGGGTGCATTTGTGTGTGAGTGTGTGTGTGTTAGCGGGGGTGTACTTGTGTGTGAGTGTATGTGTTAGCGGAGGTGTATTTGTGTGTGAGTGTTTAACTGTTTCAGTTTATAAGTGACAGCTGAAGTGTCTACTCCAGTCCGTGTGCATTCCACTGTGGGTGTGTGTTTGTCTGTCTGTTTATGTGAACTCTACTTAGAGGGGGGTAGAGGAGGAGGGTGGGTGGGTGGGTGGGTGGGTGCGTGCGTGCGTGCATGTGTGGGTGTGGGTGTGTGTGTGCGTGCTTGAGTGTCGGGGGTTAGTGTTGTAAACTTATAGTCTCGTGATGACTTTTCACACCGCTCTAAGACAAGTTAAGCCCGCTCTAATTACCCCACATCTGTTGCAGCAGAAAGGTATTCTGGTCATGTGGTTTAACAAATACTTTCACATTCATAGTAGTACATACTAATGAGCTAGAGGGCCCAGGGCAACTCACATCTCTCCACAAAGATCAAACGTCCAGGCAGCCTCATAACAGACTCAGGCAGCCTCCCTCCCTCCCAGCCTCACAGCAGACCCAGGCAGCCTCCCTCCCTCCCAGCCTCACAGCAGACCCAGGCATTCACCCTCCCTACCAGCCTCACAACAGACTCAGGCAGCCTCCCTCCCTCCCAGCCTCACAACAGACCCAGGCAGCTTCCCTCCCTCCCAGCCTCACAGCAGACTCAGGCAGACTCCCTCCCTCCCAGCCTCACAGCAGACCCAGGCAGCCTCCCTCCCAGCCTCACAGCAGACCCAGGCAGCCTCCCTCCCTCCCAGCCTCCCAGCAGACTCAGACAGCCTCCCTCCCTCCCAGCCTCACAACAGACCCAGGCACTCTCCCTCCCTCCCAGCCTCACAGCAGACCCAGACAGCCTCCCTCCCTCCCAGCCTCACAGCAGACCCAGACAGGCTCTCTCCCTCCCAGCCTCACAGCAGACCCAGACAGCCTCCCTCCCTCCCAGCCTCACAGCAGACCCAGACAGCCTCCCTCCCTCCCAGCCTCACAGCAGACCCAGACAGGCTCTCTCCCTCCCAGCCTCACAGCAGACCCAGACAGCCTCCCTCCCTCCCAGGCTCACAGCAGACCCAGACAGCCTCCCTCCCTCCCAGCCTCACAGCAGACTCAGGCAGACTCCCTCCCTCCCAGCCTCACAGCAGACCCAGGCAGCCTCCCTCCCAGCCTCACAGCAGACCCAGGCAGCCTCCCTCCCTCCCAGCCTCACAGCAGACCCAGACAGCCTCCCTCCCTCCCAGCCTCACAGCAGACCCAGGCAGCCTCCCTCCCAGCCTCACAGCAGACCCAGGCAGCCTCCCTCCCTCCCAGTCTCACAGCAGACTCAGGCAGACTCCCTCCCTCCCAGTCTCACAGCAGACCCAGGCAGCCTCCCTCCCAGACTCACAGTAGACCCAGGCAGCCTCCTTCCATCCCAGCCTCACAGCAGACTCAGGCAGACTCCCTCCCTCCCAGTCTCACAGCAGACCCAGGCAGCCTCCCTCCCAGCCTCACAGCAGACCCAGGCAGCCTCCCTCCCTCCCAGCCTCACAGCAGACCCAGACAGCCTCCCTCCCTCCCAGCCTCTCAGCAGACCCAGGCAGTCTCCCTCCCTCCCAGCCTCACAGCAGACCCAGGCCGCCTCCCTCCCTCCCAGCCTCACAGCAGACCCAGACACGCAGCCAGGACTCTGCCACAACAACTTATCTTTGGAAAAAGACCACAAGAGCAAACGATACAAACGAAACGAGATAAACTATTGCAACAGTTCATGTGGACATTATGTTGCTGGCATGACAACAATCTGTAGGGGTTATCAAAGTAAATCACACGCATGCAGGCACACACACACACGTACATACACACACCACATACAATGGTTTATCAAGGTAAATCTAATAATCTGTCTTGTGTAATTACTGTCCACAAATAGAGGTTGTCTTACCAACTGTGATTATCAAAATATGGGTGGAAATCTAGGGTGGAAATCAATAAGTATATGTAGAGATGTAACCACCACGATGACATCAGGCTGTAGTGTAAATGTTGTGCTTTAATAACCCAGTAAGCTGTGTGTAATGACTGTTGGGGAGACAGGGGATAAAAGGCTTGGCTCTAACTGCAGGAGTTAGTTAAACAGGTGTTGGTAGTTGGAAACCTCCTGGGGAGAGGGACTAGGACTGACACACACACCCGCATGCACACACACACACATGCCTGCATGCGCACACACAGACACAGACACAGACACACACACAGACACACACACTGACACACACACACAGGGGCTGCATGGCGGAGGCTCAGACCATTGATAACACAGTCACGTGATCCCTGGAAACCTGTGAAGGATTAGCCGTCTGAAAACAAAATGTCACTCAGACAGACATGCATCTGCATGTGTATCTACTTAATGGAGGATAATAAGGTTTCCTCTGCATCACCAGAAATGACACAACTAGAATACAAAAAGTTAGAGACTGATCCCAGTTCACATCCAGAGGCTGGACACCAGTGTCTTTTATTAAACAAATTACCCAAAATGGCCTCAAATTGTTTTCCTGCACTGTTTATCTTGGGGATTTAGTAAATTGCCGGTGCTGGCTCTTTTGAGCTAGACACGACTGTTAGTGATACATGACTTTAGCATATGGTTCACTGCAATAGAGGAGCTTTAGTTTAGCTTGTGGTTTCTGACAGTCAACCTCAGCTGGGTATAAGGATCTGTTTTCCATAGCAGAGACATTCCAAAAAGTCATTATGTGATGTATCAAAAAAGAAAAAAACACAAGATGTGGGCGCGCACACACACACACACACACACTTCCTGTCTGTATCCGTCTGTTTCCCCTGTCTTCAACACAGTGATTCTTCACCCTCTGCAGTCAAGTGGCACACCCCCTAAAGATACAATATATCCTTATTGGCCAGCCACTCTATTAGTGACACGAGGTCACACTATGAAAGTATGAAACTTATGAAGGCTCTCCCCACTGCTCCAATATGCAGAGAAAGAACAAAAAAAGATGTTGTGTCCTCCGTGTATGATTATATCTCCTACCTTCATCCTCCCGTTGCTGACCCAAGGGCCACTCTTTTATTGGCATCAGATGCTGCCTGCCTCACAATGTACAAAAGAGACCCTTATTCAGAGCCAATATTAAAGCTTCCCTTCACGTGCATGCAACATTACACACACACGGATGGACGCACGCAAGCATGCACTAGGAAGCACGCACACACAGACACACACACGCACGTTCACATGAAATATGAACACAGAAAGCGATATGTTGTCTCTG
Organism: Salmo trutta; assembly: GCF_901001165.1. Lineage (NCBI taxonomy): Eukaryota > Metazoa > Chordata > Actinopteri > Salmoniformes > Salmonidae > Salmo > Salmo trutta. The sequence goes on from NC_042985.1 coordinate 16,613,328, forward strand.
TATGTGTGTAGGGTATTCAGTACAAACGTATAAGCGCTGGTGCCTGTGCTAGTTATTGGCAGCACCGCAGACCCTAGCCCAGCCTATATCCTGTCAAGGTAAATGGCAGAGGGACAGAGAAGCTCTGTGTCCACCATCTCATCTGAAATCATCAGACTCAAGGCAGTTGAATACCTTCACTCCAATCAGTTTTCTTATATTATCACTCTCATGTTGATCACATGTGGCAAACAAGATGGGCAAATAATGCTGATACTTCTATGTTAGCGCATGGAGTTTATGTGTGCCTGCTTATAAGTGTGTGTGCTTGTGTGTGTGTGTGTGTGTGTGTGTGTGTGTGTGTGTGTGTGTGTGTGTGTGTGTGTGTGTGTGTGTGTGTGTGTGTGTGTGTGTGTGTGTGTGTGTGTGTGTATGCTTGCGTGTGTGAGTGAGTGTAAACGTGCGTGTGTGTGTGTGTGTGTGTGTGTGTGTGTGTGTGTGTGTGTGTGTGTGTGTGTGTGTGTGTGTGTGTGCGTTCGTGCTTGCTTGTGTTCATGTGTGCGTGTGAGTGTCCACGTGCGTTTACTGTATATAATAATAATAATAATTTGGTGGGTGCGTATATTTTTCCTATATCACACATGTGCAATTGTGTATTATATGCATATGTGAATTGTAAATATATATAATGTACATATACAAAAAACTGCATGTCCCATGATCAACAGCATCCCTGGAGCAATTAGGGTTATGTGCCTTGCTCAAGGGCACATCGACAGACAGTTTACCTTGTCTTCTCGTGGATTCAAACTAGCTACCTTTCGGTTACTGGACCAATGCTCTAGCCACTAGACTACCTGCCGCCCATTAAGTATGTGTGTATCTGTGTGCCCGTGTGCATGTGTGCGTGTGTGTGAGTGAGAGTGAGAGTCGGGGGTTAGTACAGCTATCAAATACTTTTTAAAGCTTGATTTCCCAGGGGAAATGACAGAGGTCATCTATTCGGCAGTGGGATGAAAACAACATTTGCATCTGATTGGTCACACCCACGACATTAAAGTTTTAGCCAGACAAAAACATGTCAAAGAAATTTACATGGGAGCTCTGACAACCCTACAGAGTCAGGGACACAGCCCATTGCCACATCCAATTACAGAGGCTACTTTTATTGTGTGTGGACTTCCCATTTCCCATTCGCAATAAAAACATAACAGGGAGGAGATATTTTTCTTTGTCACTCGCATTATCGTCCGCTCCATCCGTTGAGTGTGTGTCAAGCTGCCAATCAGAATTAGGGAGGCAGTTGGCTAGCCAGGCCTGAGATGATGATTCGCCTGACTCAGCCCCCATGCATGGATTTAAATAATAAAAGAGAGATTTCTACTCCTCTGAAGGCCCTGAGCACCGTGCCAATAAGAGAGCAGGGAAAATGGGAAAATGGCTGTGTTGAGAAATAACTGCAAATTGAGGGAATAATGAACACGTTTAATATTTCATTTCTTCTGGATGGAAAGATCTATAGTGGGTGGCTTTTTTTCACTCTCCCTCGCTCTCCTGCACCATTTGGTAGATTTAGACTCTTTTTGGCCCTAGAAACCATGAAAGAATTACATCCGGCGGCTGCTGATGTGAGCAAGGGAGAGAGAGAGAATAAGAGAGCGCGAGTGAGAGAAAGACCAGAGCGAGAGAGAGACCAGAGAAAGAGAGAGACAGTCTGACAGCATAAAGATGGTAATCATTTACAATTACACATGGCCAAATCCCTCATCTCTATCCGTTCCTCCCTCTCATCTTCCTCAGATCAAGAGCTCAAATGAAACGGGGTAGAGTAAAGTCTGGAGGCTGAAGGCTGGAGGCTGGGGCTGGAGTCTGGAGGTTGGTGGCTGGAAGCTGGGGCTGGTGGCTGGGGCTGGAGACTGGTGGTTGAAGGCTGGAAGCTGGTGGCTGGTGGCTGGAGGCTGTTGGCTGGAGGCTGGTGGCTGGTGGTTGAAGCCTGGAAGCTGGGGCTGGTGGCTGGTGGCTGGAGCCTGGAGGCTGGTTGCTGGAGGCTGGAGGCTGGTGGTTGAAGGCTGGAAACTGGGGCTGGAGACTAGTGGTTGGAGTCTGGTGGCTGGAGGCTGGAGGTTGGTGGCTGGAGGATGGTGGCTGGTGGCTGGAGGTTGGAGGCTGGTGGTTGGTGGCTGGAGGCTGGGGCTGAGTGGCCTCCCTCCCTCCCTGCTCATCTGATAGGTAGGCAGGGCTTCATCCCTATCCACACAGTACATTATATTACATTTACCTTTGGGAACGCAGTATTTTGCAATCAGAGGAAAATGCAGTCACAAAAAAGATATTAGCATCCATTGACAATGAACACATCAGAATAGAGGTCAGAAACTGACCTATAGTTTAATCGAAACCTTATAATAAAACACATATAGGTTTCCTTTGTCCTATGACTAACAAAAATCATCCAATGTGTGGTTTGTCTGTGGGATTGTGTTTTATTAACTCTACGTTGTGTAAAAGGCTCACCATGACATTACCCTTCTATTACTGGAACCTGCAGTCTTTTGAGGCTTCAGAATGTACATCTGTTTTTGCCCGTCTTAAATGTTTCAAGAGCAGAACCTTTTTGTACGACGAATAAGAAATGGCCACAAATATGTGTCCTAAGTGATACAGTAGGTTTGGACTGTTTATCTTGCATTTGTTTCACTTTTCTTTGTTTTGGTGCGAGACATTTGAAATAGCACTAGGACCGAGCAGCGATTTCAAGGGGCTTTAGAAAGTCAATACACTTTGTTTATACGGATGCGTAATTGCATATGATAGCTCTCTGCCTCACATGAATATTCAGTTAAAATACTACAGCCTCAAGTCAAAAACACAGTCAATCTATTGAGGACAGCACTCTGAAAACCAAGCCTCATAAGACAATGGGAGCGAAGCCAATCCCTGGCCCTTTCTAAGGACAGGGCCGGAGTATCTTGAGAAGAAAAGCTCTTGTTCTATGTGATACTCAGCATGTTTGACTTTACACAAAGTATTAGGCCCATTTGCCAAGAACAGAGTGACATATTATCTTAGCTAGGGAGCCAATGGAAGGGCTTCTTATATGGGGTCACATGACATGAGTTTATTAGATAAACCCCCAACCAAGCAGTGTTCATCCCAATCCCCTTTAAGGCCCATTATGCAGGACACAAACCCAGTGTCTTTGAAGATTAACACTTTAAAACCCATTGGGAAGTTGTAAATCTCCGTGCTGGGATCTGTCAGGGTTACCAGGGAGAGAGAGCCTCTGCCACGCTGTGGGAAACAACCACCTTTATCAATAATAAATATCGCTCGGCTGCTAATCTCTCTTCAACTAGCTTTAGCATCTGTCCATAACTGCCTTAAGACCACGCTAATGAAGCCGTCAGAGCAGAGGTACCCCAAACATTAATTGCCTTACATGAATAATAATTATGATAATGGAAATAATCCTAATCAAGTGTGCCAACAGCGTAGTATATGCAGTACATGGATTAGCAGTGATTCGTTAGGTAAGACATCGTAAAATAAATAGGCTGCACAAGGCGTTATTTTCTTACGAACCTTCTTCAAAGGAAGCACCATCAGACTACATTATGGAGGAACAAGGTCATTATGGAGAAACAGACCATTCATTCAAACTGCTCCCAACACACACTCAGTACTGAGACCAATAGACTCCAGCAGTTAAACATTTATTTTCACATGTCCTGGATTTGTGTGGTGTTAGTGATGATTACTGGATTCCTCTTTTTTCTGTACTTTTAATCTGCCTAGGAGTCATGCTTTATTCATGTCAGCATTTCAAATAAACGCGTGTATTCATGTCATTTATCATAGGCAAAAACAAGAGGCAAAACAAAACTGGTGAACTATACTGCAAAATCTTCAATTGTACTCAACTTGCAGAGAGAGGGGGGTCTCAGGAGAAGACTGTAGACTTTACATTACTCTTCTTTTCAAGTGCTTATGAAAGCATTTATGAGATGAGCACAGTGAAATGAATAAAACCATGCCCTTTCATTTGGAATTGATTTGGCATAATGGTTGGGTAATTAGAGAGATGAGCAAGCAGACACAACGCTGCTTGTCTGTCTAGGAACAGGAACATGTACAGTAGCTGTGTGTGTATCCAGCGGGGCCTGGGGCCTATAGCCCCCATGGAGGGCCCTGACCAGGTTAGTCTAGTTTCTTTACATGTGTTTCTATGGTACTTCTTATGGGTTATACTACAAATCTGGATCAAGGAGTTAGCCAGCTAACTAGCCTAAATATTCTGATATAACTTCAAATGGGCATGGTCCAATTGATTTAACAAACAAAAACACATACCCAAGTTTAGATATTTTAATATACCAGAAAATCTGTAGTTATTTCTGTTTGCTTATCAAAGTTAGCTGGCAAACTCATTGATTCTACTTTGTAGTATACCCCTCTGGTCTGTGGGCAGCTAGTGAATCTACAGGAATTATGCATTTGCACAGAGGATTTACCCCAGTGTTTTACCATGGGGTAAAACACTGGGCCATGGCTCCGGCGGACCTGCTCTAACTTGGTGCCACGCCCAGGCCCTCGGTACTTTTCATCTGCATTTACATAACAGTGGCTAACTGTGAACTTTAAAGGCCCAATACAGCCGTTTTTATCTCAATATCAAATTATTTCTGGGTAACAGTGTAGTACCTTACTGTACCTTAATTTCAATCCAAATGGTCAAAAAGAAACAGAAATATTAATAGCTTCTTAGCAAGAACAACTTCTCAAGCAAGAATTTAGCTAGGACTGTCTGGGAGTGGTCTAAGTGGGAAAACGGAAGCTATCTGTTATTGGCAGAGAGGTTTGGAGTTCTCTTTCTTATTGGTCTATTAACTAATTTACCGCCTGGTGATAAACCAGGCTGACCAAAACTCCATCCCACCAAAACAGACAGCATTTTCAGGCGGTCTTTTCGAACAGCTCTTACACTAAAAGGGCATTATCGTAATTTTCACAATTTCACAGTATTATTCTAATCTCATAGTGTGGAAATATATATAAACATTTTTTTCATTTTTGACTGCACTAGGCCTTTAACACCTTCTCACAAAGCAAGTCTTGAATGATGCAGAGGTCGTTGATTCTGCCTGCCCCAAGTCTTTAGTGTCACTCCTGATGGAAACACAATGACACTAGAGCTACATGAACATTAAACACTGCTGCCACCCTGGTGTGGAGTTAAATGGAAGTGGAAAAGCAGCAGAGAGCGTTAGTTCTAAAGACCAGTGGAATCCACAGCTCCTTAATCTGAGCAAGCATCTGGCAGGCTAGGAGAGAGGAAGAGAGGAGGAAAGGGAAGGAAGAGAGTGAGAGTCAGGTGTCAGCCTACTCATCCCCTGTTCGTGGAGATTCTGGGAGAGCTGTGCTCCTCTCCTTAATCTCATCGTCAAGAGTGAGCAGTTAGAGGGCTGGCATCAAGGCATCAGAGGTGTCTCAGTTGCGTGGAGATTGTGTGAGGTAGAGCCACCACCCCCCACCTCCACTATCCTCTCCTTGTTGTGTCTCTCTGTGATCTAGCAGTCATGTATGTGATTGGATTTTGGCTTAACAAAAACCTGAAATTACACACCTATTGTGCCCAGGCTAAGCCCGCTTTCACAGCGATAGAAGCAGGCTCGGCACGGCTCTCTTGGCTGCTGACATTTGGGATCCCGCCCCTTGTCCCTTCCAGGTTGTTGAAGGGAAGGGATAATAGGATTAGAAGGGAAGGGGGCTCTGGGAAGCATCGATTGCCACATTTGGTGGGCTGGTTAGAAAGGGGTCTGACGCGGGTCACAGGGTACAGGATCAGTCATACCCGGGTGAGGGCAGGCACCTTGGCACTGCCAGATCAGGAGGGTACAAGGGGGCACAGAGGGAAGGGAACGAGGGACTCTTATGAGAGCCTGACACTGGACCATCTGTGACACTCCCCTCAGGCTATGCTTATGCTCATCACAGAGATTCTGATAACACTGAGTGTGACTAACAAGCCATACAAATCTCCACATCCCAGGCATACAGAGAGAGAGAGAGGGGTGCATGAAGAGCCTCTCTCTCACACACACAAACACAACTCTCAGCAGTGGGGTGGAACAGGGAACAGGATCCAATGTGGGGGGGTGAAAAAAGACAGACAGCCAGAGTAATGATGGGGTGAGACTGTGTATGTCAAGTATATGTAATTAAATGAGAAACTGACAGTGGATGAGCCAAACATGCACTGGAGGGGGTCAAAGGTAAAGGGGAGGAGCTCAGTGGCATAATGCTGAGTTTTAATGACACAGGCCATATCTGTTCCAGAGGACTGACTGCAGTAGGTGGATTTGAGCCCCCATATCTAAGCCCTGTTCAGAGGAGTATGTCTATGTGTGTGTGAGAAGGGGGAGGTTTAAATAGAGCCAAGGTGCGTGTGTGAAAGGGACAATGTATCATGAAACACATTCCACACTGCATGTCACCTGACATTGGCAGTTGGACAAAGTTAAGAGAGAGTACAACTCCTCTACCACTAACTGGTTGACTGAACCATGCTTTAATGTGCTCCCTCGCTCCCTCTCTTCCTCTCCTTCCTCTCCTTCTTCTCCCTCGCTCCATACCTCCCCTGTCCCCCGGCTGCCATAAGAACATCAACGTGAAGCTCAGGAAATGATAGCTGACCCTGCATGACCTATCCTTCCCTCCTATTCACTCAGACTGTTAACACCTTAACAGGGCAGGCCCCGCTCTCTCACCAGACAGAACATATGAGGGAGGGAGGGAGGGAGGGAGGGAGGGAGGGAGGGAGGGAGGGAGGGAGTGTGAGCATGCATGCGTGTTTGTGTGCACGTGTGCACGTGTGTGTGTGCATGTATGTGTGTTGTACCCGTTCAACACATACCCCCCTTGGGGCATCCCCTCCTCTCTCCTTGTTCATTTAACAGCTTGGACCCCCAACCTCAGTAATGAGACAAACATACTGACCATCCTCCCCTCCCCTCTTCTCCTCTCAGTGATGTTTCTTCTCCCTCCCTCCCTCCCTCCCTCCCTCCCTCCTGTTCAGTCCTACTCCTCATTATGAAGAGACAATGGGAAGCGGCGGCTGCCTCAGCCAATACCACTAAATATAAATAATGCAAGGTCAATGTCCTTTCTCTCTTTTCTTCCTCTGTTCCCAGAGGACAGGGCCTGAGCCCTGACACACACACACACACACACACACACACACACCTCTTTTCCACCGCAGCGGCATCTGAGGTGCCTCTGCTGTTTCTGGAACTAAGAAGAGATGGAATAAAAACATTGAGTCTCCCTCCCTCCCTCCCTCCCTCCCTCCCTCCCTCCCCAGAGCCAGAGGGACAGCTTAGTCTTATCAGCCTCAACCTGCTTATTAGATCCTCCAGGACACGCTACGCTCCTCACTTTACAACAACCTCCTTTTTCCTCTCCCTCTGTCTCTCTATCTCAGCCAGGCCTAATGCCTAATTCCGCATCACACTTAGGTGAGGAGGGGTCTTTCACCCAGATAGGTGCAGAGAGGAGGTTGAAACTTTTCCTCTATTCTGAGACCTGAATCTAATGTGATGCTACTCTCTCACCAACAGATTGTGGTGAGAGAGCACAGAAAGAAAATGTAGGAAATGTATGAAATGAAATGTATGTATTCACTACTGTAAGTCGCTCTGGATAAGAGCGTCTGCTAAATGACTAAAATGTAAATGTAAAATGTAATTGTGGGCTGGTCACAAACGTCTGTCCATACTAGAATTTACAGTAGAGGTAATGACAATAATGTTTTACAAAACCTGTAGTATTAGAAATCCTTGAACAACATCCACTACAGGTGGACATGTACGGGCCTTCAGAAAGTATTCATACCCTTTGAATTATTCCAAATGTTGTTGTGTTACAGCATGAATTTAAAATAGATTAAATATATTTTTTCTCTCACCCATCTACACACAATACCCCATAATGACAAAGTGAAAACACGTTTTTAGAAATGTTATAACATTTATTGAAAATGAAATACAGAAATATCTCATATACATAAGTATTTACACCTCTGAGTCAATTCAAGTTATGATCATATTTGGCAGCGATTACAGCTGTGAGTCTTTCTGAGTAAGTCTCTAAGAGCTGTGAGTCTTTCTGAGTAAGTCTCTAAGAGCTGTGAGTCTTTCTGAGTAAGTCAGAGAGCTGTGAGTCTTTCTGAGTAAGTCTCTAGGAGCTTTAGGCCCACCTGGATTGTACAATATTTGGCCATTACTATTTAAAAAAAATCTCAAGCTCTGTCAAGTTGATTGCTGATCATTGCTAGACACCCATTTTGAAGTCTTGCCATAGATTTTCAAGCCGATTTAAGTCAAAACTGTAACTAGGTGACTCAGGAACATTAAATGTCATCTTAGTAAGCAACTCCAGTGTATATTTGGCCTTGTGTTTAAGGTTATTGTCCTGCTGAAAGGTGAATTTGTCTCCCAGCATCTGTTGGAAAGCTGACTGAACTAGGTTTTCCTCTAGACTTTCGCCTGTGCTTAGCTGTATTCTTTGCTAATAACAAGCATACCCATAACATGATGCAGCCACCACCATGCTTGAAAATAAGAAGAGTGGTTCTCAGTGATATGTTGTGTTGGATTTTCCCCAAACATAGCGCTTTGTATTCAGGACATAAAGTTAATTTCGTTGCCACATTTTTTGCAGTTTTACTTTAGTGCCTTATTGCAAACAGGGTGCATGTTTTGGAATGTTTTTATTCTGTACAGGCTTCCTTCTTTTCACTTAAGTTAGTATTGTGGAGTAACTGCAATATTGATCCATCCTCAGTTTTCTCCTATCACAGCCATTAAACTCTGTAACTGTTTTAAAGTCAACATTGGCCTCATGGTGAAATCCATGAGCGGTTTCTATCCTCTCCTGCAACTGAGTTAGGAAGTACCCCTGTATGTTTGTAGTGACTGGGTGTATTGATACACCATCCAAAGTGTAATTAATAACTTCACCAAGCTCAAAGGGATATTCAATGTCTGCTTTTTTTTATTTGACCCATCTACCAATAAGTGCCCTTGTTAGCGAGGCATTGGAAAATCTCCCTGGTCTTGTGGTTGAATCTGTGTTTGTAATCCACTGCTCGACTGAGGAAACTTACAGATAATTGTATGTGTGAGGTACAGAGATAAGGTAGTCGTTAAACAATTCTGTTAAACACTATTATTGCACACAGAGTGAGTTCATGCAACTTATTATGTGACTTGTTAAGCAAATTTTTACTCCTGAACTTATTTAGGCTTGTCATAACAAAGGGGTTGAATACTTATTGACTTAAGCCATTTTGGCTTTCATTGTTTTATTAATTTGTAAACATTTCTAAAAACATAATTCTACTTTGACATTATGGGTATTGTGTGTAGGCCAGTGACACAAAATCTCAATGTAATCCATTTTAAATTCAGGCTGTAACACAACAAAATGTGGAAAAAGTCAAAGGGTATAAGTACTTTCTGAAGTTATTGTACATGCACCATCAGAGAGCCAGTCATTTCCTATCTGAGGGATAACCTGTTGGAGGGAGGAGGGAGCTAGGCAGCCAGCCTGGTGCTGATGGGGGAGGAGATGGGAGATGGAAGGAAAAGTCAGGGCATGGTCTCCCAGCAGCTCTCCTCCTCCTCCCCCTGATGCGGGTCAAAGACAAGCCCGGCCAGGAGGCTCTGCCTGGCCCTCAACCATCTGCCACAACCCCAGGAGCTGCCAGGATCCCCCCCCCCCACACACACACACAGACACAGCCTCAGAGCAGAGCAGCAGCCCGCTTAGCTTATCCCCCCAGCTCCATGCAGCCCAGCGCCCAGCCTTGGAGAAGAGAAAAACAGCCTGTCATTCACAGTGCATGTACCATCACACATGCCAGTCATCCTGACATTAATCATTTAATAATTAGTTGGGTGCTTATATTTGTCCTATTTCACACAAGTAAAAGTATGTATTATACACAAGTGTGAATTGGAAATCTATTTTTGCACATCCCAACTCCCCCTGAAAGTGTCTTGCTCAAGGGCACATCGAAGTGAAATATTGTAGTATCACTGTAGCTGCAGTTTCATGGCCAAGTTTGAGGACTGCTTATCTAGTTCTGTTACAGGGCCTATGCCATCCAAAGAGAGGAGGTAGGAGTAGAGAGGAGGGGGTAGGAGGGTGGTTAGGGTAACCCTGGGCCACAGGCGTCCATCCCATCCCACTGCCTGCCCTGGCCCAGCCCCCCGAGCCCAGAGGGGGGGGGGTGGATGCCAGACCACCATGTGGAGTCTTAAGATAGCCTCTCCGGGGCAGCAACACAGGGTATCATATCTCTGAGATCACTACCAAGACAAGATCCCAATAAAGGACACTGATTTACACCAACGCAAAGGGTGCCTGACTATGCACACAGACTCACACACACGCAGGCTATTCCATTAGTTAACATCCATCATATCCTCCTGATGAAGTCACCAGGGAACTCCCTCAGTAAGTCTCTCTGTAAATACAAACATGTATATTTAGGAGTGTAGCCATGCGAGAGGGATCCAGTTACTTGGGGAGACGGGAGACTCAGGGTTTAAAATGAAAAGCTCTTAGTGGAGGTATCATCAGTGGAGTGACACCCTAGCCTTCCGAGAGCCGTCAGCGAGCGTCAGAGGCAAATTCCACGGATCCCTGCCACGTCCTCACCAATTCTCACTGCCATGCCGGAGGCGTCTCAACGTCTGTCACTCAGATGCCACGGAACAAGGATGGCAATGCATTATGGGAATGGTATCAGTGTCAATTGTTTTGTCCCAAATATCATTCTATTCCCTATATAGTGCAGTGCTTTTGACCAGAAAGTAGTGCACTATATAGGGAATAGGGTGTCATTTGGGATGTAACCAGTGTCTGCCCACATGCTAATGGTGCTAACAATATGTCAATACCCTTACAGTCTTTATACTGAGGTCCTCGTAGTGAGGGGTCTTGGAGTGTTGTCAAGTGGAGACCTTTTCTTATAATCTGCCTAATTCTATATTATTAGAACACTGGTCAGACTAATAGTCGACTGTGTTTAAAACAGGTGAGAATAAGATGAGTGAGTAAGGTCATTTATGTGTTTGTGAAGTGTGAATGAAGAACAAGAGCATTATGAGCATTATGAATGGTGTGAGAGTGATCCCCTCTCCAGTGGGCTTTATCCCTATTGATCAGGGAACCACCGCCACACCCAGGGTGAGTACAGATAACACTTTATTTCAACAACACACACAGCATTAACCAGGTCTAAGTGTGATAAAGTCACACCATCAGATAGTGTTAAAAGAACAGCTAATGAGTCCTGACGATGGACAGGCCAGTTAAGACTCATCAAGTCCTGCTCTTCTCCTCTGAGGTGCCAACAAACACCCCAAAACACCCCAAAACACAGACTGATCACTGATCCATCAGGAGGTGCCACCAATACAAAATGGACAACAACATGTTACCTGATGACAGAACAGGCTAGAGGAGACACTCCTTCACTAGTGGCCACTAGACTTCAGGAAGTGGAGGGTGAAAAATAGGCAAAGAGCCACTGATTCTAACCTCTAATCACTGACATTTGACCTCTAGAACTTATCTAGTGGACATTATTGCCCCTGTATCCAAGAGCCACACATGGGGGGGTTAGGTGTAAGGACTGAGTGAAGCAGGCCAGGGAAGGTTCAGGCTGGGGGCTGGAAGCTGAGGGCCAGCAGTGAGCTCCATGGTCCCTGAATGGTCTCCAGTTCCCTGTGCTACCTCCTGACTGTTCCTCAATGACGCCTGTGGCCCTGATGAGTGGGCCCCTGAACAGTCATAAATAAGGGCCAGGACATGTGATCGCGAGATATGGTTCTCTGCCTGTCACAACTTTCACCGCAAACTGAGCACCTGATACATCCCCAGCCCCCAGAGGTAGGGACCAGCATATTTCTCCCCTGCATTGGAAATCAATGAGCAGCAAATTATTTATGGAAAATATACTCTGTGTTGAATTACTGTCGGTGGAGGCCGGGGTATACAGGAACATGAACGCACAAATCATACACCAATGCAGGATGCAGGCGGACGGAGACCGGGAGGTGTGTGTGTGTGTGTGTGTGTGTGTCTGTGTGTGTGTGTGTGTGTGTGTGTGTGTGTGTGTGTGTGTGTGTGTGTGTGTGTGTGTGTGTGTGTGTGTGTGTGTGTGAGGAGCTGTATGTGTGTGTGTGTGTGTGTGTGTGTGTGCGTGTGTGTGTGTGTGTTTGTGTGTGTGTGTGTGTGTGTGTGTGTGTGTGTGTGTATGTGTGTGTGTGTGTGTGTGTGTGTGTGTGTTTGTGTGTGTGTGTGTGTGTGTGTGTGTGTGTGTGTGTGTGTGTGTGTGTGTGTGTGAGGCGCTGTATGTGTGTGTGTGTGTGTGTGTGTGTGTGTGTGTGTGTGTGTGTGTGTGTGTGTGTGTGTGTGAGGAGCTGTATGTGTGTGTGTGTGTGTGTGTGTGTGTGTGCGTGTGTGTGTGTGTGTGTGTGTGTGTGTGTGTGTGTGTGTGTGTGTGTGTGTGTGTGTGTAAGCAATGACTTTCATAAGAGCCATTCACAACTTAATTTCCTCTTCTTGGGACGATAACAGAGTAGAAAAATAACTTTTTGTTATAACTGCTTAAATGTTCTTTTGTTTTCCATTTGAATCTATTTCCAGAATCTCCAGTGCTCCCTGATCTCCTTAAAAGATGAGTTGTCTTTCCCTGTTGACCCACTTAGCTGCTATTGATATTGGTATTGATTCTATCCGTTCTTACTGTCACAACACAGGGTAACGATGAGAAAGGATGAGTTGAGCTTTATTGTCTCTGAAAATAATCAGAGAGGCAACAGTATCATAGCTAGACATTCACTGAGAGAATAGATACAGGGCCATCTATCTGGAAAGAAGATATCAACAGAGAGAAACTACCCAAAAAGCAATGTTCCAAAGAGCAGGTTTGTATTCAGTAGGGCAAAACGTTTTGCAACAGATAGCAAAAATCTCTGTCCCTGTTTCACTGTGTTTGAAAATGTTTTCCACCCACTAAACACGGCCCAGAGCACAACTCCTTGTGGACGCTAGGAGAATGTGGAAGAGAGGAGGAGAGGAGCGTGTGCTGGGGGCCGATGGCAGGGTGTCTGGGGTCCTGTAGGGCTGCTGATTTACGACAGGCAGGGTGTAGGACTCCCGCTCCCTCTGATCAGGGCTCCCAGGGCTGTCCCTCTGTTATTCTCTCCCCTCTGTGAAGCTTCCAGGCCTGCAACTGACAGAGCTATCCTTGACCTCCCTCCCCCAGCCTTCCCAGCCAGCCGCCTCGCTAGCTCACTTACAACAACATTTGTCATGTTCCCACATTATAAATCATTCCAGACAAAGTGAGTCGGATAACTTTAGCATTTCTGGAGGATGGTGCTCCTCTCTGATCTCCCTGCCAGACAGCCCACAGGCCCCATAGACCACCAGGCCTGTCCTGTCCACCCATTGACCCAGGAGGGTACCCCTGGAGGTTAGCCCTTAGCTTTAGCCCTAGCCTTAGCTTTAGCCTAACCATTAGGCTATCCACTAGCATTATCCAACAGCTATAGCATTAGGCTAGCCACTAACGAATCTGACACGCCTTTCTCACAGTGTAAAGGCTGCAGCCACTGAACTGAGGGGCCCTCACGGGCCTTGGGGCCACTCATACACAGCAGCTCCACAAATATAATTTTCAATTTCCCATAGTCATTCAACACTAAAACAAAGTGGTGGAAACAAAGTGATTGTGGCAGTGTCGTGGGAAATCTATGTGACAAGAGCAAGAATATTTATTTTGTTTAAACCTGCCTGGCAAATGAATGTTTATTTTACAGAGTCAAGTTCTCTAGCATGGAGCACTGTGACTCTTTTTGGTGTGGCCCAGGATCCTAGAACCTATAAAGGAAAATAACTAGGTTAACTAACTATTACAATCCTGAGACAGATACACTTGTTTTCATTATTTCTTTTGAAACATACATAGATAATTGCAGTACATACATCAATGTCGCATCGACATCTAATAAAAAGTAGATGGTATATAAATGTTGACTCACTAAATCACTACAAAATGTAGGTGAACATGTGTTGTCATGACATGAAATACGACTGTGTTAACGACACTAACAGGATCTGTTGTGTGGTACAGACAGGGGTTGTCCTGCATGGGGGTCTTCCCCCAGACCTCCCCCCCCCACACACACACACACACACACACACACACACACACACACACACACACACACACACACACACACACACACACACATACACACACACACACAGTAACTCAGGGCAGATTTATCACCTGAAGGGTTAAGGGTGGGACACAGGCAAAGGACAGCTTCAGGGGGCAGCTGATCCAGGGAAGTTTGCATTTACGTGTTTTCTTTTCTCCCTTTTGAAAACAACGAGTTCAACTTCACACAGGTTGCTCTCTGAGGACAAAGTCCATAAAGCAGCTAGAAGGACGTTTGCATTCCAAATAGCACCCTTTTCCCTACATAGTGAACTACTTTTGACTCCAGCCCAATGGGCCCTGATCAAAAGTAGTGCACTATAAAAGGAATAGGGTGCCATTTGGGACATACCCTAGAAGGAGGTAGGTAGCTCTATGCAGCCACATGTCTGAGGAGTAATGTGATCCTGAGGGGTTTGACTGACCGCTGTTAACTTTTATTACAGTAAATACTACCAGTCACTTCTCTCATGTCTTACAGAGCCCCGGCTGGGTTTACGTTCAGCTTGGGTTTGATTAACCCCTGTGATACACTCTAGGCCCATTTGTACACACCCAGTACACACATAAATGAAATACAAATGTCCAACCCATAAAAATGTATAAATACGTATACAGACAGGACATAAATGCAGTGCCGAATACAGGTTATGAAAACATTCAGGAATGTACAAACAATCCTTCTGTTAGGTATTTCCATAGACAAACATGTAAAGAAAACACACATATAAGCTAATGCACAAATGCAGGAACACACAAACAAAACACTGCTCTCTACTAATCACTGTTCTGTGGTAATGGCAGCCTGTGTTGTGTTTCTGTGTGTGATGAGAGAGAGGCCTATGCAGACAGATACGCAGGCAGGCATGTGTGGATGAGGAGATCAGTGAGGTAGAGCCCCTGATTGATAAACTCCCTATCTGGCTATTTACGATCTGGCTGCAGAAGAGGCAGCTTTCGCCAGACAGAAAAGCAATTAATCTGCAAACGAGCTGGGGAGCAGCCGGTCTGAGCGTTGGAGCCTCCTACCACCGCCGCTCTGGAGGAGAGATAAGGCTGCAGACGGCTATTTATTGTACAATTTAATTAAGTGCTTGTTAACGCTAGTTATCTTAACAGTCACAAAATTACCGTTGTAATGCATTTTGTTTGAGGAAAAATGGAGAGGGTTGGAGCACTTTATGAAAGAGCAGGGCACAGCTTGCCTTCATTTGAAATCCCAGTATAAATTCAGAGAGGAGGGAGGTGGATGCCACAATGATCTAAGCTCAGGCGCTAATGGTTATTTAATATGGCCATCAGCGGTCCCAAGTCCCCAGCATACGGCGCTCGCACAATAGCCTCCAAACCCTCTTTAACACTTATTTGAGATGACAGGAAAAATGAAACCGTTTGTGCTTTCAATGGAAAAGCAATCATTGGTACATTATACTCCGCTTGCCCTATCATGCTAATGCTCGGTAAAAATGTCACCAAATGTATTTAAAGGGCTGATGGAGTGTTGCCGTTTGATTCCTGTTGCCCGCCTGATTAATAAAAACCTTCAATTTGTATGTAAATGCAACCTGGGGCTCATATCATCCGCACACCTGCACCTGGAGAAAAATAATAAACTAAAGTTTAATGCGGCAATTATGAGAGTTTATAGGGATTGTGAAGGAGCGGAGAAGAGTAAGCGATCGTGGGGCAGAGCGGGCGAGTGGCAGAGAGAGTCATTGGCTGGCCTGGTGATGAGGGCTCACAGAGGGGAGCTGGGCGACCCGGATGAACCCGCTACAGGAGTGACCCGATGCACAAACATAACCTCAGCTCAGCTCTGAATGACTGGAAAAACAAGATGGCTGCCAATGCAGCACAAAACCACACAAGCAGATGCTGCACTATAATGGGCACTTCTATTGCGCCATACTAAATGCTGCTGTTCTGTTATCTTGAGCCATGTTGCATTGCAGATGATTAAATATAGATGGAAATTATATTATATAAGCATGGAATTAACATATCTTAGGGCACAGAGGTCTTTTTTTCTTTTTCAAGTAGCCAGTATTGTGCATTGACTGATGAAAATGTCAAAATGCATTGTGGTCATTTTATTTCAAAATCCAGTCCTTCCCTGTAGGCTATTATATTTCTGTCAATGGAGATATATCTGAATCACAATACTTGGCATAAAAACATGCTTGGGCCTATTATCGCTCAGCATGTGAACAATATTGACATAATGTCAAGCTGTCCATAGCGACTTTGCCCCAGTAATTGATTTGTGTATTCTGTTGTTACTTTTCTTTTCTTCTTTTACATCATACATCTCCAGCCTCACACCCGCATTCTCTCCCAGAACAAAGTCAAAGTCTATTGACTAATGCAAGTGGAGTAAAAGATTGCAGTGCCAAAGATTAAAGGCGGTAGTGTTGACTGAGCCACAGAGGGTGGCTGCCTGCAGCGTTCAGCTCACCCACACCTATACAGGCCTCCCTCTTCAATGTACTTCCCTGACTGGGCTCAACAGCACAATGTCTCACCTTGATCACTCTGACCTGTCTGGATCAGCACTCCTCAGGCAGGCTGTGTGTGTGTGTGTGTGTGTGTGTGTGTGTGTGTGTGTGTGTGTGTGTGTGGTGTGTGTGTGTGTGTGTGTGTGTGTGTGTGTGTGTGTGTGTGTGTGTGTGTGTGTGTGTGTGTCTAATAATAATAATAACAATAATAATAATAATTTGTTGGGTGCTTATATTTTTCCTAATCATTTGGTGGAGGGGCCCCCCAGCCTGCTGAATATATTGACAGACACCCTCCTTGCTCTGTAGACAACTCTGATGCTCTACTGAGTTCTGACCAAAACAATAAAGCCTGTTCACACGGTGATGCAACAATCAGGCTTGAGTAGAAAGGCCAACAAAACAACAACCACAGGCCACACATTGGTAAACCATCTGACACAAAGAAAGACTGGCATTAAAAATGAAGCACTGAATGAATAACTAAACTTGTTGTTGTCATCTGAGCACCCCAGTATGCTTGATGACATCCAATAGCTCAAACACAACAGACAGGGACCTACAGTCCTTGAGAAGGAATCTGAATATGGTGATTTTTCTATGAAAAGTCTGAAAACGTTTTATTCTGTGACTGACTAGACTGAAGTGATGCGTTGAGACGATGATAATAGTTATCTGCTGTGATTATCTGCTGGGCTGTATAATGGAGATACAGCCATGTGGACCAACTCTGGTAGAGGCTGCATCCCAAATGGAACCCTATTCCCTATGGGCCCTGGTCAAAAGTAATGTACTATATAGGGAATAGAGTGTCATTTGGGATTGACAGAGAGGAAGAAGAAGGTCTCTGCCTGCCTGCCTGCCTGCCTTCTCTCAAGTCTGTGCAGTGTAAATCCCAACCAGGCTAATGGCTTTAGACAGACGCCATTCACCCAGCCTAATCTCCAAGTCTTTCTGAAAATAACTTATTTTTGTGCCTGTTTGTAGATTGTATTTTACAGATCACAACGGCAAGGCAATAGCACTCCATCAAGTGTTCTTCTCATGAGAAGCGTATCGTGATCTCTAATAATATTCTGTATACGCTTTACCCAAGCGCTACCTTTAAATGTGATGGCGTATTAATATTAATATTTATGGACTGTTGAGGAGAGAGTGAGCCCGCCACCGAGCCGTCGCTGTCGATGTCTGAGAGAGAAGAGACGCTGTACAAACTTCCATTAATTCCTATGGAGGGGAAAGTCCAAATTAATTCCTATTCTCATTTTAATACATTTATGCTAATGCTAGGTGAGAGGGAATGGAGAGGGAACGGGGGCTAAACCCACAGAAGGAAAAAAGGGGGTTAGAGTTCTGCACCTGAGAGAGTTCTCCCACGTGGGAAACAGGCTCAGAACCAGGCCCTACACTGCCCTTACAGACAACACTATTTACATACAGGACCGCTTCCAACTGCCAAGTACTGCCACCATGCAGTCAAATAAACATTACAATGCAGAATGAATTATGGATTAAGTGATAATAACAACAATGTGTAAGAATATTAAGCAATTTGTAAACAATTTGTAAACACCTTTCCATACATTATCCACGAAGGATTAAATAACTATAAATCCTTTATAGAATATAGTTCAAACATGGAGCTGCATAGCTATTGATATATAGTGCATACTATTACTTCAGTACTTGTATTACCTCAATTACCTCAACTACCTCGTACCCCTGCACATTGACTCAGTACTGGTACTCCTCATATATAGCTTGTCATTGTTTTTATTGTGTTACTATTTCCTTTTTATTTAGCAAATATTTGTCTTACTTTTTTAACTTTGTAATGTTGGGAATGGGCTCGTAAGTAAGCATTTCAATGTAAAGTCTACACCTATTGTATTTGGTGCAAGTGACCAACAACATTTCATTTGATTTGATACTACAAGAACAGTCAAGGTGAAATACAATGACAACAACATTCCCTATACAACCAGACACCGGTGTAGAAACTATTTCTGGACCATTGCATCCACTCTGATCATCATCTGATGAGAAATCCCATACACACACCTCTGGTCTAGTTACTGCTCCCCTCCACCTAGCCTGGCTGCACCAGAGACTCAAGTCCATCCATTCTGCTTTGTCCAGCCTGCTTAACCAGCCACCATTGAGCTGAGGCAAACACAAATAGATTGCCCTGGTAGTGAGCCTCGCCTCACCAACCTACTCCAACCATGCTGCTTTACAGAAGTAATCATTACATATTTACTTGGAGGACAAACGCCTGGTCTCTCCTGATATCCCGGCCTGTGTCCCAATGGCACCCTATTCCCTATATAGCGCACTACTTTTGAAAGGGATCTAGTCAAAAGTGGTTCATTATATAGGGAATAGGGTACCATTTGAGATGCATCCCTAGTTTCCTATTCGTTAATGTCTCTGTGTTGACACCTAGGGGGTAATTGTCATTAATTGCGCTCATTTGGGCGGCAGGTCAGGCCAATCGAAGCGCAGGTGTTTGGGACAACCAGTGATTATCTCTAAACAGAGATTGGATAAAAACAAGAGTGATCTCCCCATCATAGCACCACACCACCACCACACATGACGGCTGTCCATTGTTTCTGCTTCTAACACACAATAGGAGGTCATTTTGCCTCTCGACATAGAGAAATATCACTGTGAAATAGAGATGTATGAGCACCTCTACATTTCTGTACTGTGTAGAGGAGTGTGTTTGGAAGTCTGGGTGTCACTGGAATTAATGAGACCTTTATGCACAGACTAAGTGAGTTTAATTGAAGAATGAGGACCCAAAGAGGATGCACCTCTTCATCTCACCTCTGTCCATCTGCTAGACTGAATCATTATCTGATTATTATCTTGTGATTATATCATTCAACGACTATAGATAGACAGTATTTATTATGAATATGTTAAGAGCCATGACGTTAGTGTAAAAATGTTAACCAATTACAAGACAGCATGCTCCTGTCCATATTCCCAACTAATTAGAACGCACAAAATACATCAATATTTTCTGGGCTATTTTCAGGGGCAGCACACATCACCTCTTCCCAGCAGTACCTCTCCCCACCATTACCTCTCCCCAGCAGTACCTCTCCCCAACAGAACCTCTCCCCAGCAGTACCTCTCCCCACCATTACCTCTCCCCAGCAGTACCTCTCCCCAACAGAACCTCCCCCCAGCAGTACCTCTCCCCACCATTACCTCTCCCCAGCAGTACCTCTCCCCACCATTACCTCTCCCCAGCAGTACCTCTCCCCACCATTACCTCTCCCCAGCAGTACCTCTCCCCACCATTACCTCTCCCCAGCAGTACCTCTCCCCAGCAGTACCTCTCCCCAGCATTACCTCTCCTCAGCAGTACCTTTCCCCAGCAGTACCTCTCCCCATCATTAACTCTCCCCAGCAGTACCTCTCCCCACCATTACCTCTCCCCAGCAGTACCTCTCCCCACCATTACCTCTCCCCAGCAGTACCTCTCCCCAGCAGTACCTCTCCCCAACAGAACCTCTCCCCAACAGAACCTCTCCCCACCATTACCTCTCCCAAGCAGTACCTCTCCCCAGCAGTATCTCTCCCCAACAGAACCTCTCCGGAGTAATATCTCTTCCCAACAGAACCTCTCCCCACCATTACCTCTCCCCAGCAGTACCTCTCCCCAACAGAACGTCTCCCAACAGAATCTCTCCCCACCATTTCCTCTCTCCAGCAGTATCTCTCCCCAACAGAACCTCTTCCCAACAGAACCTCTCCCCAGCAGTACCTCTCCCCACCATTACCTCTCACCAGCAGTACCTCTCCCCACCGTTACCTCTCCCCAGCAGTACCTCTCCCCAACAAAACCTCTCCCCAGCAGTATCTCTTCTCAACAGAACCTCTCCCCAGCAGTACCTCTCCCCAGCAGTACCTCTCCCCAGCAGTATCTCTCCCCAACTGAACCTCTCCCGAGTGATATCTCTTCCCAACAGAAACTCTCCCCACCATTACCTCCTCCCAGCAGTATCTCTTCAAAACAGAACCTCTCCCCAGCAGTACCTCTCCCCACAAGTACCTCTCCCCACCATTACCTCTCCCCAGCAGTACCTCTCCCCAACAGAACCTCTCCCCAGCAGTACCTCTCCCCACCATTACCTCTCCCCAGCAGTACCTCTCCCCAGCAGTACCTCACCCCAGCAGTACCTCTCCCCAGCAGTACCTCTCCCCACCATTATCTCTCCCCAGCAGTACCTCTCCCCAGCAGTACCTCTCCCCAACAGAACCTCTCCCCAACAGAACCTCTCCCCAGCAGTACCTCTCCCCACAATTACCTCTCCCCAGCAGTACCTCTCCCCACCATTACCTCTCCCCAGCAGTACCTCTCCCCAACAGAACCTCTCCCCAAAGGAATCTCTCCCTAGCAGTACCTCTCCCCATCATTAACTCTCCCCAGCAGTACCTCTCCCCACCATTACCTCTCCCCAGCAGTACCTCTCTCCAGCACTACCTCTCCCCAACAGAACCTCTCCCCAAAAGAACCTCTCCCCACCATTAACTCTCCCCAACAGAACCTCTCCCCAACAGAACCTCTCCCCACCATTACCTCTCCCCAGCAGTATCTCTTCCCAACAGAACCTCTCCCCAGCAGTACCTCTCCCCAGCAGTATCTCTCCCCAACAGAACCTCTCCCGAGTAATATCTCTTCCCAACAGAACCTCTCCCCACCATTACCTCTCCCCAGCAGTACCTCTCCCCAACAGAAGCTCTCCCCAACAGAACCTCTCCCCACCATGTCCTCTCTCCAGCAGTATCTCTCCCCAACAGAACCTCTTCCCAACAGAACCTCTCCCCAGCAGTACCTCTCCCCACCATTACCTCTCCCCAGCAGTACCTCTCCCCACCATTACCTCTCCCCAGCAGTACCTCTCCCCACCATTACCTCTCCCCAGCAGTACCTCTCCCCAGCAGTACCTCTCCCCACCATTACCTCTCCCCAGCAGTACCTCTCCCCAGCAGTACCTCTCCCCACCATTACCTCTCCCCAGCAGTACCTCTCCCCAGCAGTACCTCTCCCCAGCAGTACCTCTCCCCAACAGAACCTCTCCCCAACAGAACCTCTCCCCAGCAGTATCTCTCCCCAACAGAACCTCTCCCCAACAGAACCTCCCCCCACCATTACCTCTCCCCAGCAGAACCTCTCCCCACCATTACCTCTCCCCAGCAGTACCTCTCCCCAACAGAACCTCTCCCGAGTAATATCTCTTCCCAACAGAACCTCTCCCCACCATTTCCTCTCCCCAGCGGTATCTCTTCCCAACAGAACCTCTCCCCAGCAGTACCTCTCCCCAGCAGTACCTCTCCCCAGCAGTATCTCTCCCCAACAGAACCTCTCCCGAGTAATATCTCTTCCCAACATAACCTCTCCCCACCATTACCTCTCCCCAGCAGTACCTCTCCCCAACAGAAGCTCTCCCCAACAGAACCTCTCCCCACCATTTCCTCTCTCCAGCAGTATCTCTCCCCAACAGAACCTCTTCCCAACAGAAATTCTCCCGAGCAGTACCTCTCCCCACCATTACCTCTCCCCAGCAGTACCTCTCCCCACCATTACCTCTCCCCAGCAGTACCTCTCCCCACCATTACCTCTCCCCAGCAGTAGCTCTCCCCAGCAGTACCTCTCCCACCATTACCTCTCCCCAGCAGTACCTCTCCCCAGCAGTACCTCTCCCCAGCAGTACCTCTCCCCAACAGAACCTCTCCCCAACAGAACCTCTCCCCAGCAGTATCTCTCCCCAACAGAACCTCTCCCCAACAGAACCTCCCCCCAGCAGTACCTCTCCCCACCATTACCTCTCCCCAGCAGTACCTCTCCCCACCATTACCTCTCCCCAGCAGTACCTCTCCCCAACAAAACCTCTCCCCAGCAGTACCTCTCCCCAGCAGTATCTCTTCCCAACAGAACCTCTCCCCAGCAGTACCTCTCACCAGCAGTACCTCTCCCCAGCAGTATCTCTCCCCAACAGAACCTCTCCCGAGTAATATCTCTTCCCAACAGAACCTCTCCCCACCATTTCCTCTCCCCAGCGGTATCTCTTCCCAACAGAACCTCTCTCCAGCAGTACCTCTCCCCAGCAGTACCTCTCCCCAGCAGTACCTCTCCCCAGCAGTATCTCTCCCCAACAGAACCTCTCCCAAGTAATATCTCTTCCCAACAGATCCTCTCCCCACCATTACCTCTCCCCAGCAGTACCTCTCCCCAACAGAAGCTCTCCCCAACAGAACCTCTCCCCACCATTCCCTCTCTCCAGCAGTATCTCTCCCCAACAGAACCTCTTCCCAACAGAACCTCTCCCCAGCAGTACCTCTCCCCACCATTACCTCTCCCCAGCAGTACCTTTCCCCACCATTACCTCTCCCCAGCAGTACTCTCCCCACCATTACCTCTCCCCAGCAGTACCTCTCCCCACAATTACCTCTCCCCAGCAGTACCTCTCCCCAGCAGTACCTCTCCCCAGCAGTACCTCTCCCCAACAGAACCTCTCCCCAACAGAACCTCTCCCCAGCAGTATCTCTCCCCAACAGAACCTCTCCCCAACAGAACCTCCCCCCAGCAGTACCTCTCCCCACCATTACCTCTCCCCAGCAGTACTCTCCCCACCATTACCTCTCCCCAGCAGTACCTCTCCCCACAATTACCTCTCCCCAGCAGTACCTCTCCCCAGCAGTACCTCTCACCAGCAGTACCTCTCCCCAGCAGTATCTCTCCCCAACAGAACCTCTCCCCAACAGAACCTCCCCCCAGCAGAACCTCTCCCCACCATTTCCTCTCCCCAGCGGTATCTCTTCCCAACAGAACCTCTCCCCAGCAGTACCTCTCCCCAGCAGTACCTCTCCCCAGCAGTACCTCTCCCCAGCAGTATCTCTCCCCAACAGAACCTCTCCCAAGTAGTATTTTTATTTATTTATTTCACCTTTATTTAACCAGGTAGGCAAGTTGAGAACAAGTTCTCATTTACAATTGCGACCTGGCCAAGATAAAGCAAAGCAGTTCGACAACATACAAAAACACAGAGTTACACATGGAGTAAAACAACATACAATCAAAGATACAGTAGAAAGAAATAAGACTATATACAATGTGAGCAAATGATGTGAGATAAGGGAGGTAAAGGCAAAAAAGGCCATGGTGGCAGAGTAAATAAAGTATAGCAAGTAAAACACTGGAATGGTACATTTGTTATTTGAAGAAAGTTCAAAGTTAAAATATAAATAATATGGTGCAAAGGGGCAAAATAAATAAAATAAATAAATAAAGTAGGGGAAGAGGTAGTAGTTTGGCCTAAATTATAGATGGGCTATGTACAGGTGCAGAGATCTGGGAGCTGCTCTGATAGCTGGTGCTTAAAGCTAGTGAGGGAGATAAGTGTTTCCAGTTTCAGAGATTTTTGTAGTTCGTTCCAGTCATTGGCAGCAGAGAACTGGAAGGAGAGACGACCAAAGGAGGAGTTGGCTTTAAGGGTGACCAGAGAGATATACCTGCTGGAGCGCGTGCTGCAGGTGGGTGCTGCTATGGTGACCAGTGAGCGGAGATAAGGGGGGACTTTACCTAGCAGGGTCTTGTAGATGACCTGGAGCCAATGTATTTGGCGACGATTATGAAGCGAAGGCCAGCCAACGAGAGCGTACAGATCGCAGTGGTGGGTAGTATATGGGGCTTTGGTGACAAAACGGATGGCACTGTGATAGACTGCATCCAGCTTGTTGAGTAGGGTGTTGGAGGCTATTTTGTAAATGACATCGCCGAAGTCGAGGATTGGTGGGATGGTCAGTTTTACGAGGGTAAGTTTGGCAGCATGAGTGAAGGATGCTTTGTTGCGAAATAGGAAGCCAATTCTAGATTTAACTTTGGATTGGAGATGACTGATGTGAGTCTGGAAGGAGAGTTTACAGTCTAACCAGACACCCAGGTGTTTGTAGTTGTCCACAAATTCTAAGTCAGAACCGTCCAGAGAAGTGATGCTGGACAGGCGGGCAGGTGAAGGCAGCGATCTGTTGAAGGGCATGCATTTAGTTTTACTTGTATTTAGGAGCAGTTGGAGACCACAGAAGGAGAGTTGTATGGCATTGAAGCTTGTCTGGAGGGTTGATAACACAGTGTCCAAAGAAGGGCCAGAAGTATACAGAATGGTGTCGTCTGCGTAGAGGTGGATCAGAGATTCACCAGCAGCAAGAGTGAATCTTGCTAGTATAGTATCTCTTCCCAACAGAACCTCTCCCCAGCAGTATCTCTCCCCAGAAGTACCTCAGTAGTAAGTTAAATGACGGTATCTGTACTCTATAGGAAGATCAATGTGCACTCTCCCCCTGCAGCTGCTGCTCTGCACAAACCCTGAGACTGACATGCCTGTGTCACTGACACACAGAAAGGTAACAAAAAGCCCTTTTATAACCCAAAGCTGTGGGTATACGCCACATGGGCAGAGCGCAGACACACGGCACAAACATCCTCAATCTGCCCTAATGCCACAGCAGCATGCATAGTCTCTACTTCAAACATAACAACTCAGCTACATCACCTCAAAAAGGCTGTTTACCGTCTTCTTGCTAATTGGCTCAGTC
>NC_042985.1:16646213-16695418 GCF_901001165.1 Salmo trutta
TAGCATTTTTAGGCACCTTTTTGGATGCTTTTTGGGCAACACTGTATCTTTGGTTTAGCCATTTTTTAAGTTCAGTGGTGCAGTGCTTGCATCGATAATACTATTACAAATATTTCAAATTAAATATGCAGTTGAAGTTGGAAGTTTACGTACACCTAGGTTGGAGTCATTAAAACTTGTTTTTCAACCATTCCACAAATGTCTTGTTAACAAACTATAGTTTTGGCAAGTCGGATAGGACATCTACTTTATGCATGTGTCACGGTTGTCGTTGGAAATGGAGGACCAAAACGCAGCAGGCATGCGGTTGTTCATTTTGAACATTTATTAAATCAAAAAAGAACACCAAAACAACAAAACGAACAACGAATTACAGACAGTCTGGCAAGGCACAAGGCTAAACTCAGCACAATCTCCCACCATAAACAGACAAACACACCCAACTAATATAGGACTTCCAATCAGAGGCAACACCACACAGCTGCCTTCAATTGGAAGACCACCCCAATTAACCAAACATAGACATACAACTAAGTAGATCAACATAGAAATACGTGAAACTCAAACAGTGCCCAAAAACCCCGGAATACTAAATCAAATGCCCTTACAACAAAAACACCACCCTGAACCACATAAAACAAATACCCTCTGCCACGTCCTGACCAAACTACAATAGCAATTAACCCTTATACTGGCCAGGACGTGACAGTACCCCCCCCCCCCCCTTAAAGGTGCTAACCCCGGAAGCACCTTAAGAAAAAAAAAAAAAAACAACACAAAAATTCCCCCCTACTAAAGGGAGGGAAGGGAGGGTGGCTGCCGTCAACGACGGCACTGTGCTACACCCCCCCTCCCCAACCCACCTATATCTGGAGGTGGCTCCGGTTCTGGCCGTTCCGGGAAGTCGGGCCTCTCTGGCAGCTCGGGGCAGTCTGGGCAGTCTGGCCGCTCGGGGCAGTCTGGCAGCTCGGGGCAGTCTGGGCAGTCTGGCCAGTCTGGCCACTCTGGCAGCTCGGGGCAGTCTGGCCACTCTGGCAGCTCGGGGCAGTCTGGCCACTCTGGCAGCTCGGGGCAGTCTGGCCACTCTGGCAGCTCGGGGCAGTCTGGCCACTCTGGCAGCTCCGGGCAGTCTGGCCACTCTGGCAGCTCCGGGCAGTCTGGCCACTCTGACATCTCCGGGCAGTCTGACCACTCTGGCAGCTCCTGACTAGTGGGTGGCTCTGGTGACTCTTCACTGACGGGCGGCTCTGGCGATTCCTCACTGACGGGCGGCTCTGGCGACTCTTGACTGACGGGCAGTTCTGGCGACTCTTGACTGACGGGCAGTTCTGGCGACTCTTGACTGACGGGCAGTTCTGGCGACTCTTGACTGACGGGCAGTTCTGGCGACTCTTGACTGACGGGCAGTTCTGGCGACTCTTGACTGACGGGCAGTTCTGGCGACTCTTGACTGACGGGCAGTTCTGGCGACTCTTGACTGGCGGGCAGCTCTGGCGACTGTTGACTGGCGGGCAGCTCTGGCGACTGTTGACTGGCGGGCAGCTCTGGCGACTGTTGACTGGCGGGCAGCTCTGGCGACTGTTGACTGGCGGGCAGCTCTGGTGACTGTTGACTGGCGAGGCTGAGTTTACGCACTTGAAGCCTGGTGCGTGGTGCTGGTACTGGGCATACCAGATTGGGAACACGCACCTCCAGGCTAGTGCGGGGAGCGGGAACAGGACGAGTAGGACTGGGCTGACACACTTGAAGCCTGGTGCGTGACACTGGTACTGGAGGTATCCGCCTGGGAACACGCGCCTCAGAGCTAGTGCGGGGAGCGCGAACAGGACGAGTCGGACTGGGCTGACGAACTGGAGGCCTGGTGCGTGGTGCTGGTATTATCCTCACCAGCCAACTAGCACGCCTCTCAGGACTATTAATAAAGGCTAACACAGGTGAAAACATTAGGACACGCTCTGTAGGGCAAATGTCGTGCCTAATGCACCAACACAGTAGCTCTCTCATCCTTTTCTCCTCCAATTTGCCCATCAATTCCTTTATCGTCTCTGTTTCTCTCATCTCCCATTTCTCCCCGACTAGCTCTGGTTCCATCCTTGGCTCCGCCGATCTGTCCGTGTGCCCCCCCCAAAAAAATTATTGGGGGTGACCTCTCCAGTTTAAACGCCAGTCGCGTTCCTCGGTTCTCACCGAATTCCCCTTGCTCCTTCCTCTGCTGCTTGGTCCATTGTTGGTGGGAGATTCTGTCACGGTTGTCGTTGGAAATGGAGGACCAAAACGCAGCAGGCATGCGGTTGTTCATTTTGAACATTTATTAAATCAAAAAAGAACACTCCAAAACAACAAAACAAACAACGAATTACAGACAGTCTGGCAAGGCACAAGGCTAAACTCAGCACAATCTCCCACCATAAACAGACAAACACACCCAACTAATATAGGACTTCCAATCAGAGGCAACACCACACAGCTGCCTTCAATTGGAAGTCCACCCCAATTAACCAAACATAGACATACAACTAATTAGATCAACATAGAAATACGTGAAACTCAAACAGTGCCCAAAAACCCCGGAATACTAAATCAAATGCCCTTACAACAAAAACACCACCCTGAACCACATAAAACAAATACCCTCTGCCACGTCCTGACCAAACTACAATACCAATTAACCCTTATACTGGCCAGGACGTGACAGCATGACACAAGTCATTTTTCCAACAATTGTTTACAGACAGATTATTTCACTTATAATTCACAATTCCAGTGGGTCAGAAGTTGACTTGTTGACTGTGTCTCTAAGTTGACTGTGTCTTTAAACAGCTTGGAAAATTCCAGAAAATGGTGTCATGGCTTTAGAGGCTTCTGATAGGCTAATTGACATCACTTGAGTCAATTGGAGCTGTACATGTATTTCAAGGCCTACCTTCAAGCGAAGTGCATCTTTGCTTGACATCATTGGGAAATCAGCCAAGACCTCAGAATAAAAATTGTAGACCTCCACAAGTCTGGTTCATCCTTGGGAGCAATTTCCAAATGCCTGAAGGTACCACGCTCATCTGTACAAACAATAGTACACAAGTATAAACACCATGGGACCACGCAGCCATCATACCACTCAGGAAGGAGACGCGTTCTGTCTCCTAGAGATGAACGTACTTTGGTGCGAAAAGTGCCAATCAATCCCAGAACAACAGCAAAGGACCTTGTGAAGATGCTGGAGGAAACAGGTACAAAAGTATCTATATCCACTGTAAAACGAGTCCTATATCGACATAACATGAAAGGCCGCTCAGCAAGGAAGAAGCCACTGCTCCAAAACCGCCATAAAAAAGCAGGACCACAGTTTGCAACTGCACATGGGGACAAAGATCGTACTTTTTGGAGAAATGTCCTCTGGTCTGATGAAACAAAAATAGAACTGTTTGGCCATAATGACCATCGTTATGTTTGGAGGAAAAAGAGGGAGGCTTGCAAGCCGAAGAATACCATCCCGACCGTGAAACATAGGGGTGGCAGCATCATGTTGTGGGGGTGCTTTGCTGCAGGAGGGACTGGTGCACTTCAAAAAATAGATGGCTTCATGAGGAAGAAGAATTATGTGGATATATTGAAGCAACATCTCAAGACACCAGTCAGGAAGTTAAAGCTTGGTCACAAATGGGTCTTCCAAATGGACAATGACCCCAAGCATACTTCCAAAGTTGTGGCAAAATGGCTTAAGGACAACAAAGTCAAGGTATTGGAGTGGCCATCACACAGCCCTGACCTCAATCCTATAGAAAATTTGTGGGCAGAACTGAAAAAGTGTGTGCGAGCAAGGAGGCCTACAAACCTGATTCAGTTACACCAGCTCTGTCAGGAGGAATGGGCCAAAATTCACCCAACTTATTGTGGGAAGCTTGTGGAAGGCTACCCGAAACGTTTGACCCAAGTTAAACAATTTAAAGGCAATGCTACCAAATACTAATTGAGTGAATGTAAACCTCTGACCCACTGGGAATGCGATGAAAGAAATAAAAGCTGAAACAAATCATTATCTCTACTATTATTCTGACATTTCACAATCTTAAAATAAAGTGGTGATCCTAACTGACCTAAGACAGGGAATTTTTACTAGGATTAAATGTCAGGAATTGTGAAAAACTGAGTTTAAATGTATTTGGCTAAGGTGTATGTAAACTTCTGACTTCAACTGTATATTTTTTGAAACATTATGAAACATTATTAACCATTAAAATGTATAATTTGACAATCAAAACCACCTCTTCTAAACACATCCTGGTATTGCCGTTAGAGACACATTGACCCAGTTGGTGTAGTAACATTGTATTACGAAAATGTAGACTGAGTGAAAATACTGAACGCTTGCTGAAAGTGAGTATGGTGACATGGGTAGAGTAAACTAATGACTATGCTGTTATCTCAAAGAGGAGACTTTTAATCCACACTCTTTTTCTACAAACCCATAATAGGATTATACATATCATTGTCTTTCTGTCTTTTAATGTTTTCAAGAAATAAACCAGGCTATGTCAACTAGGGGTCCAACTTGACCACATACATTACATTGCGCATTCCCTATACCATATATGTACATACATAGTGTATTCTTTATAGCAAAAACAAGTGTTGCTCTAAAAATAGTTATATGGTTTAAAGCCAACTCAGCTTACACAAGCATAGATCAATTTGCATGGGACAAGTCCATCTGACTGCTAGGAACATGTGTGTTGTCCACATGATGCAAAGTTGATTTTCTTGTTTCTTCTCAAGTACTTCTTAACTATTTATATTTCAGAGGGCTCAGCCACCATTTAGCCTTATCCCAGTTGGGCCTACTAAATGGCCCCAATCGATGGCAGGTCAATAGCGTAGGCAAATCAATCACAGGGTTTTCTTCTCCAAATATTTAATTAAACATGGTGGCAAATAACTTGAGGATTTATTGTTTGATGCTAAGAGCATAAGTGATTTTCCTCTTCTGCTGTCCCACACGGGGCCTGACTGCTTTGCCGGTCAGGCAGGCTTAAAGGGACCTGGGGAATAGCATGCAGACACTTTTCCAATATATAATAATGTATATATACATGAATATACACTCTCCTGCCTGTGTTCCTAATCCTGTGTACTGGGCTGACTGGCAGAGAGAGTCATTTCATTAGGGGTCTGTGGGACGGGAAGCCAGGGTTGACTTGACAGGCTGGACGGCCTCTCTAATATATACTCTGAAGTCTACCGTTTAACGTTTCAATCCCCTCAAATGATCCCGATGAGCCATGCGCATACTGTTTCATTTAAAGGCTGCTAATGTGCCGAGGCAGGTTTGTGATGACGTATACTAGTGAACTCTGAACTGATGATGACCATGCTTTTTCTGTTGTTTTTTTGTTTGCTATTTTTACCATGATTTACGCCAACGACACTATCAAATCTATCATTGAAAGAGCAAGTTACTCCTCTTTTTCTGCCTTATGGATTCTCAACCCCATAAGTATTGATTGGGCTATACAATCTAGCACCACCAGAGGCGATGGATTAATTCCCTGGTAGGCTGGGGACAGCTAGGTGAGCGAGTGTCTGTCGGGGTGCTCATTGGGAGAATCTGACAGATACACAAAGATTAGCAGCCGTTCACACGGGGCCGTGAAGTGGTCTGGGGGCCCTCAGAGGCAGATAAGAGAGGGGCGGGGACGGTGATGATGAGGCTGTATTGTTCTGTAAAAGGGGCATTTCTCCCTCCATATTCAGTGCAGCGGTTATGGAGCATGTATTAAGGAGCTGGGAGAGTGTAATCATTATTGGTTGTGACTGCGCTGACCTGACAGCTGGGCCCAGTCTTGCTCCAGTGCTTGTTGTACAACAACAGACATGCAGTTTGAGCACACAGACACACCGACACACACACACACACACACACACATGTAGAGTACATATATATACACACACACACACACACATTTACATATCATATAAACACAGGGAGGGGGTGTTAACATTTGCTCTATTTCAAAAGTCAACTGCAAAATCTAAATCTAAAAACAATTACTGTTGGCTGCAAACAAAAGTGATGTGTCTGAGCCAAAACCAGCATGCTGTGCTGCAACTAGCTCTCACAGTCTCACTTCAGAATTAGATGTCCATCCATGTTTATCAAGCATCAAATTTCGAAGTTGTTCCAAATGTCAAATTTCAAAGTGTTTAAAGTTAAATTAAGGGATTAAACCCCTCATTTTTAAGGGTAGGGTTAACTTTAGGCATTAACTTCATTGGGGTAGGGGGCAGCATTGCTACTCAGGTCCAGAAGGTAGGATATGCATATTATTAGTAGATTTGGATATAAAACACTCTGAAGTTTCTAAAACTGTTTGAATGATGTCTGTGAGTATAACAGAACTCATATGGCAGGCAAAAACCTGAGAAAAAAATCCAACCAGGAAGTGTGGAAATCTGAGGTTTGTAGTTTTTCAAGTGATTGCCTATCTAATACACAGTGTCTGTGGGGTCATTGTGCACTTCCTAAGGCTTCCACTAGATGTCAACAGTCTTTAGAATGTTGTTTCATGCTTCTACTGTGAATGGGTGAGAATAAGAGCATATGGAGTCAGATGACTGAGAAAATGACATGAGCTCAATCTCACGCGCTCTCGTGAGAGTTAGGTGTGTTCCTTTTCATTTCTGAAGACAAAGGAATCGTCCGGATGGAAGATTTATGATAAAAACATCCTAAAGATTGATTCTATACATCATTTGACATGTTTCTACGAACTGTAATATAACTTTTTTGACTTTTCGTCTGAACTTACTGCGCGAGCACAGTGCATTTGGATTACTCCACTGAACGCGTGAACAAAATGGAGGTATTTGGACATAAAGATGAACTTCATCGAACAAAACAAACATTTATTCTGGAACTGGGATTCCTGGGAGTGCATTCCGATGAAGATCATCAAAGGTAAGTGAATATTTATAATGTTATTTGTGACTTCTGTTGACTCCAAAATGGCGGGTATC
Organism: Salmo trutta; assembly: GCF_901001165.1. NCBI lineage: Eukaryota > Metazoa > Chordata > Actinopteri > Salmoniformes > Salmonidae > Salmo > Salmo trutta. The sequence goes on from NC_042985.1 coordinate 16,653,225, forward strand.
TGTATGGCTTCTTTTGGTGTCTGAGCGCTGTACACATATTGTTGCAAAGTTTGCTTTTGCCGTAAAGCTTTTTTGAAATCTGACACAGCGGTTGCATTAAGGAGAAGTGTATCTATAATTCTTTGAATAACAGTTGTATATTTCATCCATGTTTATGATGAGTATTTCTGTAAGTTGATGTGCTCATTCACTGGAAGTTTTGGGAGGCAAAACATTTCTGAACATTACACGCCAATGTAAAATGGTTTTTTTGGATATAAATATGAACTTTATTGAGCAAAACATACATGTATTGTGTAACATGAAGTCCTATGAGTGCCATCTGATGAAGATCATCAAAGGTTAGTGATTAATTTTAGCTGTATTTCTGTTTTTTGTGACGCCTCTCCTTGCTTGGAAAATGGCTGTGTGGTTTTTCTTGTCTAGGCGCTGTCCTAACATAATCTAATGTTATGCTTTCGCCGTAAAGCCTTTTTAAAATCGGACAGTGTGGTTGGATTAACGAGAAGTGTATCTTTAAAATGGGATATAATAGTTGTATGTTTGAGAAATTTGAATTATGAGATTTTTGTTGTTTTGAATTTGGCGCCCTGCTATTTCACTGGCTGTTGGCGGGTGTGTCCCGCAGGTGGGACGCTAGCGTCCCACATACCCCAGAGATGTTAACTCCGAAATCTTAAGGTTAGGTATTAACTCTGAATGGTTAAGGTAAGGGTTAAGGTTTGGGATAGGCTTAAAACTAAAATCTCAAAACCAACTTTTTTTGCTGGATTTGAAAATGCAACCTTTGGCACCAGAGGCAGATGATAACAACGATCACTGTTGCCCCTAGTGGACAGTTTCCACATCATCTCCCAACATCCTCAGACATGGATGGACGTCAAATAATGACTTGTATCACAGGTAACCTGGCTGGCTATGCTAGGGCTGTTGAAGGGGCCAATCTGATAAAATGTCACTGATGCTTTGTTTCCTTGTTATGATTTAAACAGTGTTAGGTATGCCCAATTAGCTTTGTTTACATGGGAAATGTAAATATAGTCTGGGTGGTACGTTGTCATTTCACTTTTTATAGCAAGAGCCTGTTATTGCTTCCATTCATAAGCCTACCATCTTTGTTGTCATCATAATAATGTCATGGCCTATTTCTGTATTTCAGATAATCATGCGTGTACAGTTGTACACACACGCGCACACATACACACTTTGTCATTCGCTGCTTGGTATCATCTTGTTCATTAATAAGGTAATGTATTCTAGGTGAGTACATCCTTCTCAAAGCTGCCTGCTGAGGTTTAAGTGGTGGTGGTAAAGTCTTCTCTGACCTCACTCTGTCAGCATGCTGAGAAACTCAATAACACTGACTACACTGACTAGCTAGGCCTACCATAGCACAACTGCTAGGCCTACATAATCATAACAGAACTGTTTGGCCTGCAGACACACCCAGAACCATAGCATAAGTAATAGGTCTACACAGCCCCACAACTGTAACATAACTTCAGATGTAGGATCTTCATTTGATCACTATTTTGTTGCTGAGCATTTTTCTGCACAGCAGGAGATGCAAACTTGTAGTGTATTTGAGTTTTAAAAGGCTTCTTATGTTTGTCATTTTGACTTTGAAATTCCAGACCTGATTTGCCCTAACGACAAATGTATCAACCCCTACAAAGATGTCCATTAATTATAATCCACATAATAATTCACATTTCCTGTTGCTGCAGGATTCTTTTCCTGTTGTAGCAAACTGGCTCAAATTAATATTCTACATCTGTAATAGGTCTACATAGATCCAGAACCATAACAGAACTACTAGGTCTACATAGACTGAGAACCATAACAGAACTACTAGGTCTACATAGACCCAGAACCATAACAGAACTACTAGGCCTAGACTTACAGTGTGGGCCTACAGACCCGGCACCATAACAGAACAGCTGGGCCTACAGACCCGGCACCATAACAGAACTGCTGGGTCTACAGATCCGGTAGCATAACAGAACTGCTGGGCCTACAGATCCAGCACCATAACAGAACTGCTGGGCCTACAGATCCAGCACTATAACAGAACTGTTGGGCCTACAGATCCAACACTATAACAGAACTGCTGGGCCTACAGATCCAGCACTATAACAGAACTGCTGGGCCTACAGATCCAGCACTATAACAGAACTGTTGGGCCTACAGATCCAGCACTATAACAGAACTGTTGGGCCTACAGATCCAGCAGTATAACAGAACTGTTGGGCCTACAGATCCAGCAGTATAACAGAACTGCTGGGTCTACAAATCCAGCACTATAACAGAACTGCTGGGCCTACAGATCCAGCACTATAACAGAACTGCTGGGCCTACAGATCCAGCACCATAACAGAACTGCTGGGCCTACAGATCCAGCACTATAACAGAACTGCTGGGCCTACAGATCCAGCACCATAACAGAACTGCTGGGCCTACAGATCCAGCACCATAACAGAACTGTTGGGCCTACAGATCCAGCACCATAACAGAAACTCCATGACTGTCAAGGAGCTAGCCTACTCTCCTTGCCTTGATAAATATAACAAACTCAAACCAGTTGTCCATTAAAACTGTTCATTGAAAATACGCTACGTTTTGTAATTGCATCAATGTTCTATGTTTTTTTTTATTGATGGTCACTGGTGAAAAGTAAAGAAAAGTGTGACAGTTTGTGGGCAAGCACAAATATTTATTTGGTTTTGGAGGCAAACATTTTATTTGTCGTTCCAAACTATTTACTCTTCCATTCATGCATTTGTTGAGTAAAACTATAACTAGTAAGTGAACATGTTTAAGAATGAACACTAAAGTAAGCTAAAGAAATGTAAATGCTTACTTTGTGTGTCCTCCTAATTGTATGTGTTCTTCATGCTTCCATGTCAGAGATTGTGACATCATGTTTCCATGTCAGAGATTGTGACATCATGTTTCCATGTCAGAGATTGTGACACCATGTTTCCATGTCAGAGATTGTGACATCATGTTTCCATGTCAGAGATTGTGACACCATGTTTCCATGTCAGAGATTGTGACATCATGCTCCATGTCAGAGGTTGTGACATCATGTTTCCATGTCAGAGATTGTGACATCATGTTTCCATGTCAGAGATTGTGACATCATGTTTCCATGTCAGAGGTTGTGACATCATGTTTCCATGTCAGAGATTGTGACATCATGTTTCCATGTCAGAGATTGTGACAGGCAAACATATGTGAGTTTGACAGCATGATTTAACAGGGCAATCTGTGATTGCTACATCAAAAATAAATATATGTGTGATACCTATTGATTCTTGAACTATAAAACTTCTAAATGCCTCATGAGCTCTGTTCAATTGTCTTACTCCATCAGAACCCAAAATATACGTTTGTTTTACTACTTTGTTTGTAAACAAAGTAAAATTGTAAACAAACACTGATAGCCTGAAAACATGGTAAAAACGAAAATGTTGATAACATGGATGGTCAGTCCTTGCATCCATAGCTGTCTACGAATTTGAGAGAGGTTACATTTCTCCAGCCCCATCCCTCAGCTATTTACCAAAACATTGTCAAGGGGACCACTGGTATTGTTTGAACTGCAGATTTCCCTTATAAGGTTCAATACAAGAGATAGTCACTCAAGACTGTAGTAGTCCCCCTTCAGCCACCTCCTGCAGTGTCCAGGGCACCTGGCACATGAAGACGTCCTCTCCACCGTGTTGGTACAGCTGCTGCTCCTCCAGCCCAGCCTCCAGCCCCAGACCAGCAACAACAGCTGGAAAGAGATGAGGCTTTGTCTGGCTCAGTATACCCGAGCTGTTAACAGGGGCAATCTGATATTAGTCTGGCCGCAGCACCCAGTCGAGGGGCCATGAAAGGGCACTGACTGCTGGTTTCATCTGATGGACGGACCAAGAACAAGTCCCATAATAGGGACACAGAGAGGGGACTATGGAATTTGTATATGACCAGACTGGAAATATAGCAGTGAGTTTAAGAGATCATGTTGATATGACTGGACTATAGCATACCGGGGTCGTATTCAGGATATGTAGGTTAGGGCAGAATACTGGAGGCATCTTGAGGCTAGTACTCAGGTGGAGATCTTTATCCGGAGACGTCACCTCATCACTTCATTCATCCACCTCATCACTTCGCTGTGGAACCAAATGGAACCGAATAACAATGGGATTGATGGAATATTTCCAGGGGATACCTGTTGGTGAGTGACCCTTTTCATGTGTCTTCAAGTTGGTCCTCTGTCTTCAGGTTAGCCCTGAGGAGCTGAGGAGGAGGAGGGGACATGTTTGTGTTGGACCTGGCTCAGCATACCCTGAGGATATGCCAAGGAATGACCTCAAGAAAATGTTTGGCTATTAACATGGCAAAACCCTGAATTAGTCTACCTTTGGAATAGGTACAGACAGAGTAAAGATAAACAAAAACATACATAGAGAAATGTATACAATTTATAGCAACATAGATTTGAATCAGCCTGGTGACTGTACCACATTGGCATATAATTTTTTTTCTGAGTGGCAGGTCAATCAGCCTGACCATCCTTTGTCACAGTTAATCAGCATAAGAGAATGTAGGCCTATATTAAGCAGGGTAAGTATTTATTACAGTATTACAGTTTAGTCCATGGGTGAAGCAGATATTATCATTGTCATTATAATTTAATAACGTGGGTTATATTTTGGTAATGAGGTCAAGTTATGAGGTCAAGTGTCAAGCCTACATTTTAATCCATCATAAACCTTACTCAAAAAAAGGACAGTTTATAGATATACATACAAATACCCCATATGACAATCATGACAAGCATTAATTACTCTATTCAGTGAGAATAATCCCTAAATTGATTGAGCATCCTCCAATGTACCAGACGGTCCTTCTGATAAGGATCTGGCTCTCTTTAGCCCCTCCCACTCTGTCCCCTCTCTCTCTCTCTCTCTCTCTCTCTCTCTCTCTTGTTCTTTACTTTCCTCCCGCTGTCACTCCTGACTTGGCCTGGCAGCATGAAGACTAGCTTGCATTTTAATTCGGCCCTGAAGTTACTTATTTCATTATCGATCATCCGTAATGCTGAATCAATGTTCATCTTGTTATGTGGACCATACCCGTGTAATACAGTGATAGCGCGGCCCACAGTTACTCACTCCTTTCACAAAGTGACTTTACCGTAAAATCAATGCCTTGTGTTACTGATACCGGGGAAACTGCAGCAGGATGGATAGTGAGAGGGCAGCCAGTAGGCAACCGGAGAAAAACACCTGCAAATGCAATGTTATATAGGCTAAAAGGCAGGCACTCACATCACATAGTGCTAGTGCGGCGTCCAGTTGTATCACCTAGTGCGCGTTGCCAATTTCTGTTACTGGATATGATAATAGTTTGTAAGAATGGTGTCTATGAATGTTTGAAAGCTATTGTGGCAGGATTGATATTGATATTTATAGAATGAAAGTCTAGGCTACTGTCTGAAAAATCATACAATGTCAGATATGGAATGCATACCAATTGACGTTAGTGCAGAAGCTCTATGTCTCCTGTTATTGTAGTGTTGCAGTAGCTTATAGGCCTAAAGGGTAATAGTGGGTTTGATAGATTTAAAAACATAATATGAACAAAAACAAAAACGATTAACCTACTAATAGACTACTATTATGCCTACTACTAATGTTAATAATATTGCAATAACATGATAATAATAGGCTACTTTGCGTAGGCCACAGAATTGTGGTGGTATGTTGGGGATATATCATATTTTCATATCTGTGAATTTGAAACCACAATCCTGCAGAACTGCCAGGATTTCGCTGAGGACATGTGTTGGTAAATAACGACGAAATAAAGTGACCTGGGACGGCTAATAAGACAAGTCTGAACCCCTCAGGACCGAGCCCAGAATATTTACCAAAGCAAAGCAGCAAGGAGAGGAGAGAAAGAGTGCACCGAGACCGAGCAGGCCATTTGACACCGGGAGCTCTGACCTTACCAATCAATTACTGCCCGTGGCTGGCGGCAGCTCTACAATTTACTCCCAAATTCACTCTTTATAGGCTCGTTTCTGAAGCTGACTCTTCTCCCCACCTCTGATGAGGCAGGCGAGAGAAACTCCCGATAGGTATTAGTGCAGACGTGAACAGTGAGCAGTCGACTCGCCCTGACTGCTGTTAAGTAATGCAAGTCTATTTGGGATAGCATGCCAAATAGAATAGCGTGCATATAGAATAGGTTCCCAACTGATTTTGGGTACAACTGGAATATATAGGCTTGCTTGCTTATTTACTAACCTTTATTAAAGGCATAATAATTCCTAATAATTGACTGTTTGGCAGGGGGTCAAAGTTCACATTGTGTGGTTTGTAGTCTATAAAAAAAAAATCTAAACAACATGCTGGCCAATGTCCATAATCGTTTTCTTGAGTTGTTTTGATAATTATAAATGGTGAAAATGGGCGATCTGATTGAACCCAAAACTAAAACGCAGCAGTAACAGTCACACTTGGATATGATAACAGTTTCAGGATACAATAACTAACTATATGCTTAAAGGTCTATGTAAAGCACATGCTAACTAGTTATATGTAAATCACATGTTAACTGTACTAATTTATTTTATCTGATGTTATAAAACAGTTTAATAAGTTGCAGTCCATTGACTATTAATTTGTTTCTAATTGTGAATAAGGATTGCACTGTTCAAAATTCCTTACTTTTGCGCTAATGCAAATCGAAGTTATCTATTTAATATGCATGGTTGGATTAGTGTAATGTAATTAAAATAATATTATTTAAATTATTCCAACAGTAAAAAATGTAACTTTAAATCTATTTTGAAAGTACTCTTGCTTTCGGTAATTACAATTAATTTCTTAAACTATTTCATTGATTGGATTATGTCCCTCTGCTCTTTAGACACCGCGAGATTTATTGCTCTTTTATTTCTCTAATGGGACAAGGATTTGAAAGTACATATTTTCAGATAAAGGAAGTGGTACAGTTTTAACTCCACTACTCTGAACCAAGCCCCCTCCCAGTCTCAGCAATGTTTGGATATTGCCAAACAACTCAACTCTAAAAAACACACCAAGAGGTCAAGAAGTTACGGCCTTATAATAGCATGCGACGTTGTTATTGATTGTGCTCGTGTTCAGTGAACTTGTAAAAGGCCCTTCGTTCTCTGATGGCATAATGTGTCATTGTAGCTTCACACAGTGTAGGCCTCTCATCATTGTGGGGTAGAACACGGTTTAAATTATTCGAGATTTAGGCAAAATGACCAACATGGCTTTTCTTGACCATAAATCGGTATGGAAATAGTTGTAAATCACTTTGATGCCATATATAATCTTTACAACAGTTCGCCCTCATACCCTAATGAAACTTAAGATGCAAAATAAAAGCAGTCTAAACAACACACACACACTTCACTTCACCATCCCCCTCTTCCAAGCTGCTGGGGTTTACTAACGTCTCCCTCCAAAGGAAAAACAACGTAAACCCTTTTTTGTCAAGGCAAGGCAAAATGCGATATGGACCTCTCTTTCTCTCTCTTTCTGTGTGTCTCTGTCTCTCTCCCTCTCACTGACCAACGCACTGACACACACACATACGCACACACACACGTACACACACACACTTCACTTCACCATCCCCCTCTTCCACCAACAGCCCAAAACATCAAGGGTCATTAATTGTGTTTTCTTTTCAAATCCTTTGTCACCGCAATTAACCGATTATGATCAGAAGGCTCCTTTAAATGGATTCCATGTGTGATAAGAAATGTATTACTTGTTTTCTGTCGCCTAGGAGTTATGGAAAAGATTCAAATGTGTAATTTGAATAGCCTCTGTTTGAAGGCTTTGATCTCGCCTGTTTCTGGAGCTCCATATCATCATTTGCGATGTGTTGCTGGCGTCTTGTGTATTGCAAAAGGAACCACGCTTGAGCGATGGATCCGTGTATATTTGCCGTTGAAAATGATGTGAAATTGTATCATCTGCATAATTACCCTCAAAGAACTCTGTAAAAAACAGCCCTCGAGTCACTCTCCTGTGATTGTCCTCTTTTGCATGACCGAAACATTAGCCTACATGGGTTATATTATAACAATAGAGACATGTATAAAGAATTTAAAAATATATATATAGGCTTATATTATTATTATTATTATTGCTATTATTATTATTATTATTATTATTATTATTATTAGTGATGATGATGGTGATTATTATTATTCCTACTAATAGCAGTTGTAGTAGTAGTAGTAGTAGTGGTAGTAGTAGTAGTTAGTAGTAGTAGTAGTAGTAGTAGTAGTAGTAGTAATAGTAATAGTAATAGTAATAGTAGTAGTAGTAGTAGTAGCAATAGAAATAGTGGTAGTAGTAGTAGTAGTAGTAGTAGTAGTAGTAGTAGTAGTAGTTAGTAGTAGTAGTAGTAATAGCAGTAGTAGTAGTAGTAGTAGTAGTAGTAGTAGTAGTAGTAGTAGCAGTAGTAGTAGTAGTAGTAGTAATAGCAGTAGTAGTAGTAGTAGTAGTAGTAGTGATGGTGTGGCTGCCCCAGTGTTTGGTGCATTTGATTCGTATATACATCGTGTGTATGTTATAGAGTCAAGCGGAGAGGGCAGGTTATGGGACGCTATACGGTGTGGAGTGGAGGTAAGAGAGAGCTGAGAGTCTTAATGTTTTTATGGCTATGCCAGTTTCCCAGGTCGTTGTGAAAGTGTTAAGTTAGTGCATATGTGTTTGATTGGGGTTATAAATAAGACGGAGTCCTAGGGGCCCTGACAGGTCCCGGGGATGAGACACGTGTCAGTCCGAACGCGGAGCGCCTCTGAGGGGACACTAAATGGCAGATATGTAGTTCACACTCACACTTCCAACCACCTGCTTTTATATTATAACACAAAGAAAGCACGAAAGTTGGCCGTTCAGCATTTCCATACACGTGTGACACTTGACACACGTCTTACACTAACTTCTTCACCTATTTTAGTTGAACTCATTCAGTTAACACATTCCTCCCTCAATCTGAAGGCAAATATCAATGTTGAGTTTCTCAGCTCAGCTGTAAAGTCTGGGCCCTCCGGTCTCTCTGCTGCAGGTTGGTGTGTGTGTCTGAGTGTGATTGACTGCTATGTAGTGATTACCATGCCGGTTGGATGGCATCAGCCACTCGCTGTAATTAATAACATCATAATCCAGGTTCGGTTGGGTGTCAAGATGCCAGCACGTTAAAGGGAAACACGGAGGTTCGACACTGAGTTTATGGAAACAAGGCGTAGCCTTATAGTCTATATGAGAAATTATAGCAGCTATTATCCCTCCCAGACAATGATATCAGCTCCAAAAGGAGATTAAAGGTTTAAACAAGCAGGCCTACATAGACATAGACCTAGTTCTTGGAAACCGGATCTCATCGTCAAAACTAAACTGTGATTGATGAGATTTAATCTCGCTGTCAATATTGCTCTGAGATTTATCATATTCAAATAAACTGCAACAGCAATGCATAAGTCACCACTGCAGTTGTTTTGCAAACGATTAACAGACATATGATGGTACAAAGACGGGGATGTAATACGATTAGGGATGTTTCATACATATTTTTATATATTGATTCATGGAATTTCAATTCTGATTCCCTTGCTTTGTTTTAATCTGAATTATTTACTCGAAAAAAATGGTTTTGTCAAATTTATATAGCGGATTTCTTAAAGGTAGCCTAATCTTTATGAGCGATAGTCTTGTAAAGATTATATTTTTTTCCTGGAAGGGAAGCCTTGGTACATACATACAAAATTAGATTTTATAAGATTGTTTTTAACAGGCCTAACCTGTTTACAAATAGCTATGGCTTTCCGTGCAACATGAATAACATCAGTGAATATTAAATAAATTATTATTATTATTACTACTATTATTAGGCTATTATTATTATTATTATTATCATCATCATCGTTATTTTCTAACACTATTATTTTTTGCATCAACATTATTTGTGTTGCTGTTGTTCATGTAAAATATTTCTTTACCTCAATGTTTTAGTTTCCAGTGTATCACTTTAAATGTATATCCACCACAATACACAACGTGTTAATTACTTCTCGGTACCATTGTTGACGCTAACACTTTGCATTCATTAACAGCGCAGGCGGTAATCACCCATGCAGCTTTTCATTTCTTGACAACTTTCTCTCTGAAGTCAAATGGTTACATGCTAACTGTTTGATGTCCCAAATTAAAAGAGTGATTTGAGTCCGATCCGCTTGCCACTTGTTAGAAGCGTCCGCAACGGTGTAAAACGGTGTAAGAAAACATAACTTGACCATAGACTTCTAGCATACGTGAGTCCAAATCACTCGATACGGGCAAACAACATACATTTCTTAGGTCTTTCTTTCCAGTGGACATGCCTTAACTGAGTCGCGGCTGCACATACTTGAGACACATGTATTAGAAGAAAACTGGAGACACTAGGCTTATGTGAAGTTAATCACTCAACAACACTGAAATATTTACTATTTGTGCAAATGACCACAAATTGTGAATTAGCACTAAAATGGAGTAGGGCTGAGGCGAACAAATAACAAATTAAATGATTGGCGAGCCATCAAATGAGATTTGAAAACCATTCAAATAAGAGATCGCGACGTCAGTGCACTTATCCAGGGGAAATACAAGAGAGAGAGAGAGAGAGAGAGAGAGAGAGAGAGAGAGAGGGAGAGAGAGAGAGAGAGGCGCGCGCGGCAGAGCGAGAGTGTGTATAGGGGGTGAGATTTGAGAAATGGGAGGGGCTTCTAAACGACTAGAAATGTCAATCAGAGCAAAGAGTCGCAATAATCTAAGGCAATCTGTAAGGACCTGACCTTAGTCCATCCAGATCAATAGGGAAGTGAAGGAGGAAGGCGCAATCGGATCGTTTACACTGGCTGTTTTTCAGGAAATATAGACTTCCCTTACACTTTGTTGTACTCACTGTAAAGTGGATATCGCAGTACGCACCGCGAGGGCGATTCTCTGCTTTTTGTGATTGCAGCAGACTTTTTTCTACGACCATGTCTTTCCCGCAGCTGGGATATCAGTACATCCGACCGATATACCCACCGGAGCGCCAGGGTATCAGCAACGCCCGAGCCGGGACGGAGTTGAGCCCGTCCGGGGCACTCTCAAACGTTCTCTCAACTATGTATGGATCACCTTTCGCCGCAGCAGCACAGGGCTATGGAGCATTTCTGCCCTATTCAAACGATATATCCATTTTCAATCAATTGGTGAGTGCCTTTGCTAATTTATGCCTCTGGTTTCCTTCAATTGCTTTCCCCCCCATCCAGACTAAAAAAGAGAAAGGGCGAAGTGACGTTACGTTATTGAGACAGTGATCCATTCAGGACTAAACAAGGAGACTCGTTGGTGAACTTTGTTATTGACTCCTTTTTTTGTAAATAGTTAAAGTAGCCAAAAAGTAGCACGACAACCGAAATGTCAGTCGAAAATCTATGTTTAGACAAAATTAAAATAAAGAAAACAACTGAAATCAAACGCAATATATTGCATTGGATCTTACAGACGTTAAAAGTGTGGATAGATGCATCTTGAAATACATTGAAATGTTTTTTCAATTGGTAGTGAAGTGTTATAAATCAAATAGTTTTGTCCGAACAGAAATTGTGCGTAACAAACAAAAATGTGTAACTTTTACATATGGTAATGCTTTTGTTAGTCGTAAACGCAGAAATCACAGGTCCTATGTGAAGAAAGATACATGTGGTGATACTGGCTTTATATTGCATATATTAGCGTTTATGGTTTTGTCTTATTTAACATAAAGTAGAATTTCATTTTACAAACTTCATTAATCTATCATAATATCTCACACATCCCATTGGGTCTCTGCTCTTTGTCTTTTAGGGTGCTCAGTATGAGTTGAAAGACAGTCCAGGTGTCCAAGGACACCCAGGATTTGCCCACCATCACCCAGCGTTTTACCCATATGGCCAGTATCAGTTTGGTGACCCGTCCAGACCCAAAAATGCGACCAGGGAGAGCACGAGCACACTGAAGGCCTGGCTGAGCGAGCACCGTAAGAACCCCTACCCCACCAAGGGGGAGAAGATCATGCTGGCCATCATCACCAAAATGACCCTCACCCAAGTTTCCACCTGGTTCGCCAACGCCAGGAGGAGGCTAAAGAAGGAGAACAAGATGACCTGGACTCCCCGGAGCCGCACAGACGAAGAGGGAAATGTTTACAACAGTGATCACGAGGAGGGAGAGGAAGGGGACAAGAGGGAGGATGAGGAAGAGATTGATTTAGAAAATATCGACACGGAAAATATCGAGAATAAGGACGACTTGGATGATCAGGATGACCTACACGCTGATTTAAAATTAGATGGTAGAAGCGACTCTGAGATTTCAGACGGCTATGAGGATTTACAAGGGCCCGATCAGAGATTTCTGAAGGCTGTAGCGAAGGAGGGCAAAGACATTCACGTGGACCGGGGCGAGCACTTCCACCACCACCACCATCACTCTTTTGAAATTAAAGCCTCACAACCGAATGGCGAACAAGTGAAACTGAATCCTGTGTCCATCAACTCGCCCCCATCAGAAAACGCGGCCCCGGCCCTGAAGCCAAAGATTTGGTCTTTGGCGGAGACAGCAACAACTCCTGACAATCCCCGCAAATCTCCACAAATGAACGGCAGCAACACAGTTGGGTCCGCGGCCCAGACCATAATCAGCCCTCACCACAGACTCATCTCTTGTCCTGTTGGAAAAATCCAGAACTGGACAAACCGAGCTTTTTCTGCCCACCAGCTCGCATTACTGAACTCTAACCATTACCTTGGACTGGCGAACCAGGCTTCGGCTAACGGGCTCGCCCTCTACAGCAGGCAGCAACACCAACACACGCAGGACAAGAGTCATAGCTCAGACACAGCCGTCACAGGTACATGTCACCAACACTGAGGCTGGCGAGCCTGACTGTATAACAAACTGTTCATTATTACTCTATGTCAGACTTTACTTATCCCTCTTTAACGCTATAGCCTACTTAAATAGGCCAGTTCTGGACAGACATTTTGAGGCCGTAAAGATGATCATAAAAAGTGTGTTTCCATGCTGTCGTTTATGTGACAGAATAAGGTGGCGTTGAAGCTTTGAACTGGGGGAATACAGACAGAGGTGGTCGAAATAAAAGGCCGAAGTCGTTGGTTTTTAATGTTATTATCAGCTGGGTTATTGTGAGAATGGATTATTATTCATGTCCGAAAATGATTTTTAAATTCAGCAGTTGGCCCCATATTTCTTTGTCACATACCTACTTCAGTATTGTACGTGCTTGTATTTAACCCGTGACTGAGGTGAAGATTCCCAGGCAGTAAAATAAAGTATATACTAAATTCACTGCGACAGTGCTCTAGTTATAGACGGGAAAATGAATGCATTTTTTAAATGTATTTTATTGCCATTATTATTTCAGAGAGATCTAGTGCCTTGGAAGCAGAGAAAAAGTTGTTAAAAACAGCCTTCCACCCAGTTCATAGACGGTAAGAGACTGTCATCTTTATTTTATTTGGATATATTATTTTTGATGCACATCTTATTTTATCGTTGACTACCACATTTACTCAATCTGTAGCCCTTGTGTCGTGTTTGTAGGACATCGAATAGATGGATTCCTCTGTGCTTGTGTTATTTCGTTTAGGCCTCAAAATTATATTTGCATATTTGTCATGCAAAAATCCCAGCTCAAATTTACCACATTGGTTTCATAACCGGCTCTAATTTTTCAAAAGCAATCTTCACTTTATATCACTTTACCTTTCAAGCAATTCATTACCTTGCAGTTGTAGGTTATTATTATTTCCCCTTTGCTGAGTGTATTTCTTTTCTTGACCCGTGTGTTGCAGGCCTCAGAACCAACTCGAGGCAGCGGTGGTTCTATCAGCTCTCGCCTCCTCCTAGACTTTGACTTTTGCTCTTTCTTTTTATGATTTATTTTAATCTGTTGTAAGGAATGTAAAATAAGAATAATACATCTGTGTATACTTACCTTGTAAGCATGTCCTGTGTAAACCTGCTAACGTAATAATGTATGAACCAGTAGTCTGTGAGTTTTCTTTTTCTTTTTGTAAGTTCTGTGAGGATTTGATGTTCAAAATGTTTTGTATATAAAGTTAAGAAAATGTACATACTTGTGAACCAAATTGTACAAGAAAGTCTATATTTTGGCTAATAAATGAACTGCTGCAACTTTATTCAAATCGCTTGTGATTTTTGGGACGATGTTTGTCTGATGATTGCTTTGTGAAAGGAGAATTAGTTGTTGTGGGCGTTAGATGTTACGAATTAGATTTTGAAGTGGTGCAGAATTGCAGTGCTTTGCTTTTTGCATGTGTGTGTGTCTGTCTGCGTGGCCTACGGCGAATAGGCTTCATCATACTTGGTTATGATAAGTAAATATTCTAGCAGGATTTGAGGCATTTTCATATGCGGGATTTAAGAGTAATTAGCTGACTATTGCACCGTACATTTGGATATTCATGTTCTGGGATTATCCTTATTGAGGCGTAACAGCCGAATTAAAATGAACAATTATTTCATTAATTTTCGAATGAAAATTGTATGGCATATGAAGAGAAAGTATGTAGGCCTACTGACTATTTGAATATTTGGATGGAACTATTTTGGACTGAGAGGTTAAACATCGTATAGGCTGGCTATGCGTAAATGGGTGGTGGTGTTATATGTACTATGCAATCTCAGTTCGCATGTAATATTTGTGTTAGGCCTACTACATGTTTTTTTTATGCATCTTGAATTTGGTCAGCCGTTGTGGGCTGCACTGCTAACCATATGCCACCAACACATTGTGATATCATTTATTTACGTTTGTTTCAACATCTAAGATAATTTGCATGTCAGAAGCGTTGTGAGATAAAGTTTATGTAAAGTTGGAGTTGGAGCTCCCTCTACAGTCAAATCTAGTCACCATTGCCGATTCTGCGGTCTGGAAAAGACAGGGATATTTCTCTGGTTTTCAATACGAAATCTTTGATCAAAGCAGACTTACCTAAATCACAACTTTGTATTGTAATTATTAATATGTAATCAAGCCATTGAAAAAGTATTTTTATATAGGCCCATCGTAAAAGCGTTTGTTATGGGTTGGCATGCATTAAAATACAACCGTCTCCAGCGTTACACTCAATTGACCTAAAATGGTTTAGGGATATGATAATTGCATTCTTAACAATTAATAGATCAATATTTTTTATATGACCTTTATTTGTACATATTAACTTGGGAAATGTTCCTGCTGCATAAACACCAATGTTAATAAACAGGCCACATAAACAAATATAAAATAAATGGAGCGCATATTCACATAATTCGTTGTTTCGGTATCCTTTACTTTAGTTTTTTTCCTTCTCAGTTTATTTCACTTCACAAAAAAGTATTAAACGTTTAAATTGTACATTTCAACCCCCTCTTCAAAATAGTTAAAGTTGTTGTAGGCCTATGACCATTTCCCCAACTTGTCAAGGAAAGAAAAAACAGGCTAGGCCTACTGCAAAAAAAATCAACAAGAAAAAACATTACATGCTATCGAATTTGCGTCATGTTTACAGTCAATTGTGCAGTGAAATTAAGCGCAGATTTCGAAAAAGAAACGAAATACGTGAAAATAAGACACTTTTGTAGATTTATGAATCTGTTTCAATTAGCCAATTAAATAGTCTTCTTCAAAAACCTACATTGTTTTTTCTAGAAAATAGAAAAATACAGACAATAGGGTTTTCAAATTGTTTGGGGAGCCCCAGATTTCCTTTTTTCCTCTTTGTTAAGTAAACAAATTCATACAAATGGCGCATTATGTCACACATTCCACCAATTGAGCGCGTTTTGGGTTGATTGGCCAATGGAGAGCAGGACCGCTTTGTTTTCAGGGCTCGCTCTGGGATGGTTACATAGCAGCGCAACACAACAGACAGAAAAGCCCAACATTTCCAACGGACATTCGAGGCTGTGCTTAGAGACCCAGCCGGAGGAGAAAGCTTTGGACCGGGGCTTGGTATTCTACTGAGTAGGCTGGCCTTCTCGCGCTCCTCTCACCATGCTGCCTTCCTGTCCAATCAATTATCTTCCTGAAAGCCCTCTATCTAACTGCGCGCGCACTATGCATATTCATAAGTCACAGCGGCTAGTTGTGACACTGATTGATGTAATCATTTTTCTGGTTTGTGCCCACTTTCACTCGGAAACGCACCAGCACCACGAGCTCTGGCTGCACCGCGCGGCGCAGGAAGTAACACAGAGCGAGTGACCAGCATTCGCCTATCACCGATGACCCACTTAAAACACATAGCACAGGTCACGAGGGAGAACGCGCTTCCCATACCAATAAATATGCCCAAAGATGTCTAGGTTGTTAAAATTAACTCTAGCCTACAATGAAACGTAAACCCACAGTATAAAAGTACATCATATTTGATACATTTAAATGTAACCAAAATATACAGTATCACACTTCATCTCAGAATCAGGTACTGTTTATTAAGTATTAAAATGTAGTCAAATTGACAGAATAGATTGACATGATATTACATAATTTTTAATCAAAAACAGGCACTACAAATAATTTTTCCTGTCAGTGATAATACTTGCAGTGGAATAATAAACTATAAAGAACCCCCAAATTCTCTCCCCTCCAATCCGCACATACACATGTGTGCGCACGTTCACTACGATCATAAATATTGATGATGATTTCCTCAGTGTTCTGGGGGGATGTTAGTTGATAAGGGAGCTTCTGGAACAATCTCTCTTGATCATGAGAATTCAATCGGAATCCTACTGAAAGGACAGTGAACGTTGTTCAGAGTGCAGAGGACCTCTTCTGATTCGTGCATGAAATTAGGGATTACAATTCCTCAGTACAAACAAACTAATCATGCCTGTGTCTATGTCGCCATACGTGTCCAACCTGCTCCGGGTTGAACAGAGCAAATGGAATGCATTAGCTAACATTTCGCTCAGAGCTACACACCACAGCGCATGCAGGGGCCATTTCCAGCGGAGCACCGTGTGTCACTCATTTCCCCGCGTTAAGTGGATGTCCTCGTGCCTATTGAACACTGTAAACCTATAATCAACACTGACTCCTCTTTTTATTTCCTCGCTTTTTATTTCCTCGCTTTTTATTTCCTCTCTTTTTATTTCCTCTCTTTTTATTTCCTCGCTCCCAGCGATGTTAAATACTCTGACTGATTGATTCGCCAGAGAGTATGGTTTAATAGCACAACGGATAAAAAAGGAAAGGCAACACACATTTACGGATGGACACCTTGCTTGTGCGCATTTATACACAGAAAAGAACAAGACAAACATGATCAAAACGAACATAATTTTTTACAAAAAGCAGTGTCCTTAATATAAATGCAGCAGTGCAGATATCATCTTCATGAGGAATATGAAATGTGAGAATAAACAGAAATACACACACACATTTTTGTTTTTATAGACAAGTTTATTCTTGTGCTTGTTGGGCAGTTTTATTTTGCATTATATAGTGAGAGTGATCTGAGGTGAGCCTCATGCACCAAGGCTGTGGGAAACCCAGTTCCTATTGACAAGCTGCAAATAAATGGCATTTCAGTCCATCACTAATCACATGTCCTTTGTTGGCCTGAGTGCTGCTCACATCCAGCATCAATGAATTAAGACAGAGGTACATAGCTACGCCCTGCAAAAAAAGGAATGCATTGTTAAAAACAGATTTTGAGGGGGGAAAAAATTCAAGATAGAAGATAGAATCATGAAAAGGAAATCTAATCTGTCTTTCTGAGCTGTGCATTGATCCAGTGAGGAGGTTGGACAGACAGGACGGATGGATCGGACGCACGGACGCGGTAGTGCCAGGTTGGACAGTGTAGTAGTGGGGCTGGTGGAGGGGCCTGGCCATGCAGCCAATGGAGCCATCAGAGAGAGATGGAGGACCCATGTGAATGAAGAGAATGAGAACAGAGGAGTAAATAAACAGAAGAAGGGGCCAGAGGTGCCCTGTGAAAGAGAAGGCATGCCTAAATAAAGAGGGTCAGCCTTGTGTTTTCACCTCATCCTCCCCTTCTGTCATTGCGACCCTCGTCCCCCTCTGTCCCCTGTCCCCTGTCCCCTCACGCCACACCCCCTCCTGACACAGAGACGGACAAATGTCATCTCCTTTGTGGCCCGAGTCCAGCTTTGAAGAGGACCACTTTCTTTGTCCTGTGAGCTAATCCCTTTATGAGGCACTGCTGATATTCCCTGTCCAGTACAACATACGCACGCATGCACGCACGCATGCATGCACGCACGCACACACACTCATATACACACACACACACACACACATACACACACACACACACACACACACACACACACACACACACACACACACACACACACACACACACACACACACACACACACACACACACACACACACACACACACACACACACACACACACACACACACACACACTGCGCCCGGCAGGCCCAGAGGGCCGCTCTTTAAAACCCACCCATCCTGGGTGTTAGTCTGTGACCACAGGAGAAGAGATCATCTCAGAGAGAACACATGTCCCACCACAACAATATATCTCTGGTACACAGGGTTACAGGCCTTCCCACACCAGTCCAACTTGTTATTGAGTTTACTTTACACATTGGATTTGAAAAGAGCTATACAGAAAAGCTCTCTCTGTACTCTGTCAAAGATGTGGACGTGCAACTCATGTGCCCCAATGTATGTTTTATAGCCCATATTTATTATTAACTGTGGAAGTGGTGCACAAACAGGTTAAGGAGTGGCCAGTGAGAGAGAGAGTAAAGAGGGTTGTTCTCTTTTCCCCAGGCCTACTACAGAAAACAAAAGGCCGGGAAGGAGTGAAATTCTCTTGGGCCAGAGCGGGAGAGAGGGAGGGCACCGATTTCATGCCTATTGTTGATGGGGGTTAGAAAGAGGAATTCTTTCACTGAATCCGAAAGGCAACAAGTGGGGAATGTGGGACAGGCGGACAGAGGGAGAGGCGTCTAGGCTTTTGCCGTTCACCCATCTGTAAGATTGTGCTTTTCTCAGCCCCCTTCAGACTCATCCCTCAGCCTCGCCCAAGTTACAGGGCAATTATGGAAATGCAGCTTTGAAGCAGAGCACTGCTCTCTTTATGTTCTTCCCCCTGACAAAGCAAAGGGCTCGGGCCTTTTTATACCACCCCTCTATAAAACATGCTTCTGCCCTACCATGCATATGTTCTGACTTTCTCCTTTTTGTCACTCAATGGAGTTGCATCTGTTGGTAAAGATTCAACTAAAGACTGGAATAAAGAATGAAATGTAGATATATGATAGTATTCCTGAAAGTGTTTTTGTTAGCTTGTTTATGGGGGTAGTATATTGTTAAATTCCCGACTTTATCATATGGGTCTGTTGAAAGAGTTTGTTGACTATTGAAGATGAGCCGAGAGCTGGTGTATAAAATGTCTCGCTCGCTTTCCGGCCTCATTGCTCTGTGGAAGAGCTGCATGGTTTTACCAGCAGAAGAGACAGAGAGAAGGGCAGAGAGAGAGAGAGAGAGAGAGAGAGAAAGAGAGAGTGATCTCCACTCTCCACCCTGCGCCCTCTCCTCACACGTCACTAACAGAGGCACAGCAACCAGCCACCCTACTCTTTCTCAGCTTTGTACATTAGTCAGCGGTGTAGCACAGAATTTAGCCGCACGATGCGAACTAATAAGACACATTTTCTTCTGCTTTTGAGATGATCACAAGGGAGTGAGGTCTCTAGCAGGGCGAAGGGAGAGGCTCTCCGCACACAGCAGAGGCCTTGTACGACAGCACCTTTACACCCCCAACACATCTAACACATGCCAATACTGGCCCTTTCACTCATCACTGTTAATGAGAGGACATATTTTGGACGTTTCCAATATTTGTACAGACTTCATACATTGCATACAGGCCCCTTTATTCACAATCACATGCAGGCACTGACACTGGTTGAGTTCCAAGTCACATTCTATTCCCTATGTAGTGTACTACTGTTGACCAGGGCCCTATACTACTTTGACCCATAGAGCTCTGGTCAAAAGTAGTGCACTATATAGGGAATAGGGTGCCATTTGGGATGCACATACTGTCTAGTCTCCTAGACATAGAAGGACAAGATGAAAACTCCTTGAGTCTCTAGGACGTGATTGGCTGGATGGTGGCTGGTAAAGGGAACTTAATAAATTCTTCCTCCTTGGAACACTGTCAAACAAGTCCTTTCTTACATCTTGCCATGAATACATTACAGACTGTGTGTGATTGATTAGAGACCCTCTGGAGAGGGTGAACCGATGAACCCACTCCCTCGGCTTGATTAATAGACTTTATTAAGAGACTGAGCTCCTTTTTAATAATGGTAATGTAATAGGGAGTCTACCCACTACTATCACTACTCTGGTTTCTCTCCTCCTTCTCGGTTTCTCTCCTTCTCCTTCTCGGTTTCTCTCCTTCTCCTTCTCGGTTTCTCTCCTTCTCGGTTTCTCTCCTTCTCCTTCTCGGGTTCTCTCCTTCTCCTTCTCGGTTTCTCTCCTTCTCGGTTTCTCTCCTTCTCGGTTTCTCTCCTCCTTCTCGGTTTCTCTCCTCCTTCTCGGTTTCTCTCCTCCTCAGTTTCTCTCCTCCCTCTCGGTTTCTCTCCTTCTCCTTCTCGGTTTCTCTCCTTCTCGGTTTCTCTCCTCCTTCTCAGTTTCTCTCCTTCTCCTTCTCGGTTGCGCTCCAAATAGCACCCTATTCCCTATATAGTGCACTTTTGGCCCAAGAAGGTAGTGCACTACATAGGGAATAGGGTGCTTTTTGGGATGCAGACCTCCTCTCCTTCTTCTCTCTTCTTTGATCCATATCCCTGTATACATTGCATTATATTAATTCATTCCCAGCATCTCCATCAAGCCATATCCATCACATAGCTATCAGCATGGCACAGTGGAGTTTGGAATTTTTCCACTTTGCACACAGAGCAGGAACACAATGGGTTTCTATTTTGTCTTTTGTGTCTCTCACGCTGCACAATATGAAAGCATTAAAAAGTCAATTGTTTTTTGTATCTTTTGCAAACAGTCTCTCATGGCAATTTGGAAGGCAGGATTAATGTTGTGTACTGCTCCACATGCAGTTAACAGCCAAATTAGAATGACTCAATACTGGGTTCATAAAACGTTCTTGATCGTCAATATATCATAACTGAAATGATGGTTTTATTGCTCTGCACCTCGGTGGCAGAACTGGTTATCAGTGTTATGACACAGCACAGATTGTTTGTGTAGTGTGTGTGTGTCTATGTGTGTGTGTGTGTGTGTGTGTGTGTGTGTGTGTGCCAATCAGAGAGAAAGAGATCACCACAGAGGGAGAGTATTTAGGCTCACTCTACAGACAGACAACAAGCTGAGTCTGCCAGCACAATACAGTGTGGGGGTGGCAAGGCAGTTAGTTGGGTACAGGTCTTAACTTCCTACCAGGAAGCTAGTCAGCCAATAGCCACCCAGTCAGAGCTCCACTGCTTATCAGTGTGACTGAAACAAGAAAGCAGTGCTACGGTACAGGGCAAGCCAGGCCAGCCAGGGGACACACACAGACACCACCACTTATCAACATAGCTAAATGTTGCAATACACGACCGTGATGTTGGTGATTTATTCAAACAGTGATACTACTGATAGGGGAATTCACAGCCACCACATTCCAGCTCTGACCAAGACAGGTTATGTTTGTTTTACTGAGGCAATCTAGACGGCCACATCCAGGGGATGACATCACCGCCTAGCCTAGCCTAGCCTAGCCTAGCCAGCCCAGACCAGACATACAGCAAACAGTGTGTGTGTACCTGTGTGTGTGTGTGTGTGTGTGTGTGTGTGTGTGTACCTGTGCACCTGTGTGTGTGTGTACCTGTGTGTGTGCATACCTGTGTGTGTGCGTTCCTGTGTGTGTGTGTGTGTGTGTGTGTGTGTGTGTGTGTGTGTGTGTGTGTGTGTGTGTGAGTGTGTGTGCTGCTTGCTTGTTGTAAACATGGGCAGTCAGTAGGTCGATACTGCAGGTGTGAGGCCTTAGCTGTATAATGATGATGCCTACAAACGTTGGAGATGTAAACTCAGGTTATTGATCTCCAACCCTTCAATACGGTGAGGAGTCTAACAGACAAAATCACACTCTTCCATGTCTGACTGTCTGTTTAGGCGCCCGTGGCCAGTCTTCACTCTAGTTCAAATACTATTTGGGACTTTTCTATTGGTTCCTTTGCAGCAGGAAAGACCAATCAAGCACCGTATTTGAAATTGTTTAAAATAGTAATTGAGCCCTGCTCTGGTCCACTCTGAGAGGAGAGGATGAGAGAGTAGTAGAGAAGAGGAGAGGACAGGAGGCAAAAAGCACTCCATTCTTCCCAACTTCTCTCTTTGTGCTTAGATTAACTTGTTGTCAGGCACATTGTGGCCCACTCCATGTGACACCTCACTCTGATAATGGCATTGCCATGCAAATGACAGAGGGTGAGAGAGCTGCGACGCCAATCGTGTGCGTGTGTGTTTTGTTTGTGTGTTTTGTGTGTACAATTTTTGCGTGCGTTTTGTGCATGTATGCGTCAGTTTTTTGTGCATGTGTGTGTGTGTATTTCAGAATGAAAGGGTGTATGACAGAACTATTCAACAGTGCACAGTATGAGGGGTGCTTTGTGTGAAATGAACATATTGAGGAATGTTCTACGTTTGAAGGGAGTTATCAGTACTGATTATCCAACAAAACCAAACTTTATTCATCATGCTAATTTGTGCTGAAATGGGTTGTTGTGCGCTGCTGGAGCTGGGGTTGGATCATAATACCCCTCACACTGCCAGTCAGAGACTGAGTCCCAAATGACACCCTATTCCCTATAGAGTTCACTACTTTTGACCAGGGTCCATAGGGAATAGGGTTTAATTTGGGGACGCAGCCAGACAGACTGGAAGAGGGAAGTGGGGGTTCTTTTCGGAAGTGGCAGAAGAAGAAGAAGCGCATGGGCGAGCCGGGCAGCGCCCCATGAATGTTCCCCGTCCATCCCCAGCTGAGAGCCTCCTTTCTGGGCTTTGTCTCGCAGGGAGAAGGGGGCACAATGAAGTGGCGCTCTCAGAAACTTCGAGGGGTGGGTGCTGTGTCACTTTGTCCTCCCTCTGAGGAGGTAGTGAGTATGTGCCGCCCTCTCTGTTGTCATGCTAAGACCACAGCACCACTCACTGGAACTGTATCCCCAGTATCCCCCATTCACATACAGCCCAGCTCAACCCACATCACACTCACACAGTACAGGGAAGGAGAGAAACATGGAGGACATTCAATTTCCTTCTCTAATACCCCATGCTTCCTCAAAGACAAAAGCTTGAGTATTTCTCAAAGAAATTATCTCTGCTTCCATGCAGGAGCCATGGAAAGGAAACGCTTGGTTAGTTGATGAAGAGGAGGGGTTAGGAGTTTGGACCTTCAGGTCCTATGGGACCATCACAATCTTCATAGCGTAGCCTAGTTTTCCTCTGGGATTGACCATGGGAAAAGGCATGTCTAATGTCATTTCACAGGTAGATAAAGCAGGAGATTGGAGAGTAATTGCCAGTAATAACAGATAGCTCTCAGAAATCCCCTGAGACATATCTTCTTCTTCTCTTCAATTTTCCAATAAAGATTTGCTGCAAATTTAGCTATGCAGGCTAACGAAATATACAAACTCTGACCTGTGACCTTTGTACTCTAGTTTGAAGGTCACGGCTCTCCTTTACATACACAGATGAGGTCCTCTATCCGGAAATGATAAGACAAACAACAGAGAAGAGGTAAGGTCAGCGAGTTAAAGCAACAGCTGAGATGACAGTTAATTGGCCGAGGGCGGTTGTAACTGTCATCTATTTCCCCCAGGCTGACGAGTCTGACAGGGGAACCTCCCCTGGCGCCTCTCTCTCTCTCTCTCTCTCTCTCTCTCTCTCTCTCTCTCTCTCTCTCTCTCTCTCTCTCTCTCCTCTCCTCCCCCCCCCACTCCAACAAGCCTCTTCACTCATCAGCTGTCTTTCTCCCATAGTTCAACCAGTGGACATACAGGGGGGAAATTATTATATTTATATTACTTATAAATGTGAATATTATTTCATTATCATAATCATAGTGTATCTCATTGCGATACACAATAAACACTGTGACAAATGGGAAAGTCATGAATCACGGACGTGTGGACGTACAACCTGTCTATGAATCAACTGGCAGAAGTGGTCCTATTATAGTGAAATGTCTCTTATCCTACCAGCATGGGACCCTTCCAACCCCTATGCAAAGGACAGGCTGACTGAGAGAGCACCGATAAGCTGGTGTGTATGTATCATCCAATACACTCTAATGGGTTGTTTAGTCCTCTCTATGTCAGTCACAGGTATTAGTGATACATGGACAATGGCCGACTGAGGCAGGGACACATCTATGTAGAATAGTGGGGATTGGTGAAGCTCTCTGCCTCGCCTGTGTGTCTTAGACAGAGAGAGAGACGTAGAGAGACGGAGGAGTGATGGTTTTTGCAGTCTGTCTGTCTGTCTGTCTGTCTGTCTGTCTGTCTGTCTGTCTGTCTGATTGTCTGATTGTCTGATTGTCTGATTGTCTGATTGTCTGATTTAGCAGGGCCTGGTCCCCGGTCTGGTCCTGGCTATGGTTTGGTGTGAAAGGCGGTGTGAGAGAGGTTGTGTGTGAGGGAGATAATGGTCCTTTGTCCACGCCACTCAGTGCTACACTGGCACACAGCTGGCACACAGCTGGCTATCTCTTTCCCTCCCCCCTTCCAGTCCCGGCCCGCTACAGAATGCCAGACATACAGTGTAAAGGAATAGGGGTAGAGTGGATTAAGAGAGAAAAACATTAGTGTTAATGTGGAGAAGGAGATGTGAGGAGGTGAAAGGAGGAAGCCACATGGCACAGGGGCTTCCTGCTGCCCCCAGGATCCATCTGCAGCTCTGCAGGATTCGGCAGGAGGAGATCCGTTAGTGACGAACAGGCGTTCCTCAGCAGCTAGCCAATGACGCTGATTAAGGCAGCCCACCGCACCTCTCTGATTCAGAGGGGTTAGGTTAAATGCAGAAGACACATTTAGGTTGAATGCATTCAGTTGTGTAACTGATTAGACATAATACTCTTTAGGCCTCTGGTCTGGGGCCCAGTCACATCGCTCTATAGGCTCTCTATACACACTCCCTATACGGTTTATATTCCCTTATTTCTCCTGTGTCATCCCTCTTGTCCACCTAACCCTAATCTAACTCTGGCTCCAACCCTAACCTAACTCTGGCTCCAACCCTACCCTTAACTCTGGCACCAACCCTACCCTAACTCTGGCTCCAACCCTACCCTAACCCTGGCTCCAACCCTACCCTAACTCTGGCTCCAACCCAACCCTAACTCTGGCTCCAACCCAACCCTAACTCTGGCTCCAACCCTACCATAACTCTGGCTCCAACCCTACCCTTAACTCTGGCTCCAACCTTACCCTTAACTCTGGCTCCAACCCAACCCTAACTCTGGCTCCAACCCTACCCTTAACTCCGGCTCCAACCTTACCCTTAACTCTGGCTCCAACCCAACCCTAACTCTGGCTCCAACCCTACCCTTAACCTGTTA
The DNA here is from genome assembly GCF_901001165.1 of Salmo trutta. Taxonomy (NCBI): domain Eukaryota; kingdom Metazoa; phylum Chordata; class Actinopteri; order Salmoniformes; family Salmonidae; genus Salmo; species Salmo trutta. Next base: position 16,678,947 of record NC_042985.1, read on the forward strand.
GGGTATAGGGGGCAGTATTGAGAATTTTTGAAAAAATATGTGCCCATTTTTAACTGCCTATTACACCAACTCAGAAGCTAGAATATGCATATTATTGTTCAGGTTTGGATAGAAAACACCCTAAAGTTTCAAAAACCGTTTGAATGGTGTCTGTGAGTATAACAGAACTCATTTGGCAGGCAAAACCCTGAGACAGATTCTGACAGGAAGTGGATACCTGATGTGTTGAATTGACTTTGAGCCTATGCCATTGAAAAACAAAGGGGGTTAGGAATATTCTGGCACTTCCTATTGCTTCCACAAGATGTCCCCAGCCTTTACAAAGTGTTTTGAGTATTTTACTCTGAGATCTGACCGAATAAGAGTCATGGAACGTGATGGCCCATTACTCACCTGGCGCGCGAGTTGATGGTGGGTACTGTCATTCCGAAACATTTTAAAAGAGAACCCAATGGTCCGCCTTGAATTTTATTCATGTTCTGGTTAAAAAAGGCCCTAATGATTTATGCGATACAACGTTTGACATGTTTGAACGAACGGAAATATATTTTTTCCGTTCTTGAAGTGAAGTGAAGTCCGGCTGGCTTAGATCATGTGCTACAACACGGAGGTTTTTGGACATAAATTATGAGCTTTTTTGAACAAAACTACATTCGTTATGGACCTGGGACTCTTTGGAAGTGACATCTGATGAAGAGAATCAAAGGTAATGGATTATTTACATAGTATTTTCGATTTTAGATCTCTCCAACATGGCGGTTAGTCTGTATCGCAATGCGTATTTTTCTGGCGCAGTGCTCAGATTATTGCAAAGTGTGATTTCCCAGTAAGGGAATACCCCCCTGATTTGGACAAAATAACATGGCAACATATTGGCATAGCACGAATCATACACACGATTGCAAAAACCACCCAAAGCGGCCCATCTCCGGGCCAATCATATGGCAATTTTCCGATGGCAATTGCCAATTGCAACACCCCAAATTTCCTTTAGATGGCGAGCGTGCTCCACCTTGGATTTTCATACAGCAAATGATACCCAATTCTTACCCAAGTCTCAGATTTTGATAAAATTATTTTTTTTTTGAAAACTTAGCACCTTGTAAAAAAGTGGTTTCTGGACCGTTTTTCGATTTTTTTTCGATTGTTATGTCAATTACACATGTATAAGAGCTGTATGAACATGCTTCTGACGTTTTTTATTGATGTCGTTTTTTGGGTTGCTTTTGCTTGTGCACAAGGCATATGTTTTGTGCATTTTGAATATGATTTCATAGGAAAAAAGTGACATTTTTTTTTTCTTTTTTTTTGCAAAATGACATATCCAATGCTTTTTTTTGTCAATTGTGGAAGTATTGCATGTGCCAAATCACAGCAAATATCCAAAAGATAGCTAGAGCTCTCCGCAGTGAATTTTCATATTGCAAATGTAACACAATTCAAGTCCCAAGAGTCAAATTTTGAAAAAATGACATATTTTTTGAAAACTTTTCAACCCTTAAAAAGTGGTTTCTGGACCGTTTTTTGATTTTTTTTGATTTTTATGTCAATTACACATGTATAAGAGCTGTATGGACATACTTTTGACATATTTTATTGACATAATTTTTTGGGTTGTTTTTGCTTGTGCATAAGGCATATGTTTTGTGCATTTGGAATATGATTTCATAGGAAGTCAAAAGTGACATATTTGCTTGTGCATAAGGCATATGATTTGTGCATTTGGAATATGATTTCATAGGAAGTCAAAAGTGACATATTTATATTTTTTGCCAAATGCCATTAGAAATGTCCAAATGAAATGTCCAATTCTTTTTTTGTCAATTATACATGTATGAAAGTATTAAATGTGCCAAATCAGTATGTTTGTCCGTTTGCCATGTACGATCATAGGAAGTCGGTTTCCAAACCCAAAAGTCAGTGAACCATGGTCCAAATGGCATTTATACTGCCCAAATGATATATATCCCTATGTTAAGCCATGAATCAACGCAGATGGTCTACTTGTCATGTATGATGAGGGAGAAGTGGGACTCTGTTGCTTTTAACATTTTTAACGAATTTGACATGCTCAGAATGCATAATTGACTGGCCCGATGATCTCGGGATGGCCGTGCAGTGACTGTGGTTCCTCTCCATCGCTCGTTGTGTTGATTTCATCATGTCAACTTTGGTGATATTTTTTGCTGTTGAATCATATTGCAAAAATGCGTTACATTTGCAATATTGCGCGTTACGTTTGCAATATGATTCAATGGGCATTTAGCATCACGAATTTAGGCATGCTCAAAAATACTGCAGAAATGCATTATTGACTGGCTCGATGAACTCGGGATGGCCGGGCAGTGACTGTGGTTCCTCTCCATTGCTCGTCACCCAGCAGTCAGCGTCCATCAGTCAATTAGATGTCGTTTTGACACCAAACTGATAGCATCTGACACCAAATCCACTTTTTCCAACTCGTATAGAAGCCAACTGTCACATATGTCAGAGAAGGCCCATAATTCACAGTGCTTTCAATTTTAACCATAAAAAAACCTAAAACACATAGTTACGTTATAGCTGCGGGTCCAGCTCTGACATTATGTGTAGGCCTATGTGAGGCGACCCCGAATGCCAAGTTTCGGCTCGATAGGTCATTCGGTGCCCGAGCAATGGCCTTAATTGGTGCTGAAAATCCACTTTTTCAGGGCGTTACTACGGGGTCCCTGAATGAGCTATCGGACAGAGACATTGGGGTCCGTCTCTATGGGCCGAGGCGGTTTCAATGCACCTAGTCTTGCGACTCTGGGACTTTTCTACATGTCGCCATGTCCGTGATATTCAAAATGAATTGAAAATATTGCAAATGTACGAGGCGGTTTCTCGGTCAGAGAACCTTCTAGAGCCCCATAAATCACCGTGCACTATCGACTTGAGCTCTAGAACAGGTTTCTAAAATTTCGGAGCTCTAGGTCTGATGGTTCTTGAATCGTTTGAACGAAAGTAACTATTGAAGGTGGTATAAGCCTCTAAGCACCACACTATGTACCTATGGCCAAATTGTGTGTGTGTGTTTTTGTTTTTTTTGCAAAAAGAATAGACACACGTTGTCTTTGGGGTAGGCATTTACAGAATCCTGAATATGAAGTCTCTACCTTAAGAATTGACTGAATGACACATGGTTGAGTTGTGTGATTTTCACTATCTGCAGGTGGAAATATGACAATAGCTCTTGGGTGTTTTTAACCACTTCCGGTTGTCACAGGAAGCTCTTGCTTCACACACGTTGTCTTTGGGGTAGACATAAACAGAATCCTGAATAAGAAGTCTCTACCTTAAGAATTGACTGAGTAACAGATGGTTGAGTTGCGTGATTTTCACTATGCACACGTAATATGACAATAGCTCTTGGTTGTTTTTAACCACTTCCGGTTGTCACAGGAAGCTCTTGCTTCACACACGTTGTCTTTGGGGTAGACATAAACAGAATCCTGAATAAGAAGTCTCTACCTTAAGAATTGACTGAGTAACAGATGGTTGAGTTGCGTGATTTTCACTATGCGCACGTAATATGACAATAGCTTTTGGGTGTTTTTAACAACTTCCGGTTGTCACAGGAAGCTCTTGCTTCACACACGTTGTCTTTGGGGTAGACAGAAACAGAATCCTGAATAAGAAGTCTCTACCTTAAGAATTGACTGAGTAACAGATGGTTGAGTTGCGTGATTTTCACTATCTGCAGGTGGCAATATGATAATAGCTCTAGGCTATTTTTAACCACTTCCGGTTGTCACAGGAAGCTCTTGCTTCACACACGTTGTCTTTGGGGTAGACATAAACAGAATCCTGAATAAGAAGTCTCTACCTTAAGAATTGACTGAGTAACAGATGGTTGAGTTGCTTGATTTTCACTATGCGCACGTAATATGACAATAGCTCTTGGGTGATTTTAACCACTTCCGGTTGTCACAGGAAGCTCTTGCTTCACACACGTTGTCTTTGGGGTAGACATAAACAGAATCCTGAATAAGAAGTCTCTACCTTAAGAATTGACTGAGTAACAGATGGTTGAGTTGCGTGATTTTCACTATGCGCACGTAATATGACAATAGCTCTAGGCTGTTTTAACCACTTCCCGTTGTCACAGGAAGTTCTTACTCAACACACGTTGTCTTTGGGGTAGACATAAACAGAATCCTGAATAAGAAGTCTCTACCTTAAGAATTGACTGAGTAACAGATGGTTGAGTTGCGTGATTTTCACTATCTGCAGGTGGCAATATGACATTAGCTCTAGGCTATTTTTAGCAACTTCCGGTTGTCACAGGAAGCTCTTGCTTCACACACGTTGTCTTTGGGGTAGACATAAACAGAATCCTGAATAAGAAGTCTCTACCTTAAGAATTGACTGAGTAACAGATGGTTGAGTTGCTTGATTTTCACTATCTGCAGGTGGCAATATGACAATAGCTCTTGGGTGATTTTAACCACTTCCGGTTGTCACAGGAAGCTCTTGCTTCACACACGTTGTCTTTGGGGTAGACATAAACATAATCCTGAATAAGAAGTCTCTACCTTAAGAATTGACTGAGTAACAGATGGTTGAGTTGGGTGATTTTCACTATGCACAAGTAATATGACAATAGCTCTTGGTTGTTTTTAACCACTTCCGGTTGTCACAGGAAGCTCTTGCTTCACACACGTTGTCTTTGGGGTAGACATAAACAGAATCCTGAATAAGAAGTCTCTACCTTAAGAATTGACTGAGTAACAGATGGTTGAGTTGCGTGATTGTCACTATGCGCACGTAATATGACAATAGCTCTTGGGTGTTTTTAACAACTTCCGGTTGTCACAGGAAGCTCTTGCTTCACACACGTTTTCTTTGGGGTAGACATAAACAGAATCCTGAATAAGAAGTCTCTACCTTAAGAATTGACTGAGTAACAGATGGTTGAGTTGCGTGATTTTCACTATGCGCAGGTTATATGACGATAGCTCTTGGGTGTTTTTAACCACTTCCAGTTGTCACAGGAACCTTAGAATCGACACAGGTAGACCTCACAGTAGCCTGATGGATTGTTGTAGAAGACAGGTTCATAAGGCATTCATAACCCACATAGGCTTCAGGTTGAATTTTGGAGAATAGTCTATGTGTTCCTATGGGGAGAGAAGTCATTGCACACAGTTTGATCTAAACACCTTCTTTTCACTGTGAAGGGTTAATGCCACAGGGTCAAGGTTGGCTTGCACAGATCGGGAGGACCTCAGGAACGCTCCTGGTTCCTCTCCATCGCTCGTTGTGTTGATTTCATCATGTCACCTTTGGTGATATTTTTTGCTGTTGAATCATATTGCAAATACACGGATGCGCATTTGCAATATGATTCAATTGGCATTTAGCATCACAACTTTGGCATGCTCAAAACCACTGCAGAAATGCATAATTGACTGTCCCGATGAACTGGGGATGGCCGTGCAGTGACTGTGGTTCCTCTCCATCGCTCGTTGTATTGATTTCATCATGTCAACTTTGGTGACATATTTTGCTGTTGAATCATATTACAAATACACGGATGCGCATTTGCAATATGATTCAATGGGCATTTAGCATCACAACTTTGGCATGCTCAAAACCACTACAGAAATGCATAATTGACTGTCCCGATGAACTGGGGATGGCCGTGCAGTGACTGTGGTTCCTCTCCATGGCTTGATGGTGAGTTTTTTTTGTGATTTTTTGAAAAATGTCCAAAATGACTAGGTGCGCCCCATACTGGATGGGCACTGATGGAAGGTGCTCCCTACCCAACCGTGCACCCCTTGCACCACCCTAAAGGCATTTAAAACCATTCTAAAAAATTACTCCTGGTAACCCATTTCGGGTCACCATGTCCACGGATGCGCATTTGCAATATGATTCAATGGGCCTCAACATCACGAATTTGGCATGCTCAAAAACACTGCAGAAATTCAAAATTAACTGTCCCGATGAACTGGGGATGGCCGCGCAGTGACTGTGGTTCCTCTCTATCGCTCATTGTGTTGATTTCATCATGTCAACTTTGGTGATATTTTTTGCTGTTGAGTCATATTGCAAACGCACGTTACGTTTGCAATATAGCGCGTTACGTTTGCAATATGATTTAATGGGCATTTAGCATCACAAATTTAGGCATGCTCAAAAATACTGTAGAAATGCATAATTGACTGGCCTGATGAACTCGGGATGGCCGGGCAGTGACTGTGGTTCCTCTCTGTCGCTCATTGTGTTGATTTCATCATGTCAACTTTGGTGATATTTTCTGCTGTTGAATCATATTGCAAACGCACGTTACGTTTGCAATATAGCGCGTTACGTTTGCAATATGATTTAATGGGCATTTAGCATCACAAATTTAGGCATGCTCAAAAATACTGTAGAAATGCATAATTGACTGGCCTGATGAACTCGGGATGGCCGGGCAGTGACTGTGGTTCCTCTCTGTCGCTCATTGTGTTGATTTCATCATGTCAACTTTGGTGATATTTTCTGCTGTTGAATCATATTGCAAACGCACGTTACGTTTGCAATATAGCGCGTTACGTTTGCAATATGATTTAATGGGCATTTAGCATCACAAATTTAGGCATGCTCAAAAATCCTGCAGAAATGCATAATTGACTGGCCCGATGAACTCGGGATGGCCGGGCAGTGACTGTGGTTAATCTCCATTGCTCGTCACCCAGCAGTCAGCATCCATCAGTCAATTAGTTGTCATTCTGACACCAAACTTATAGCATCTGACACCAAATCCACTTTTTCCAACTCGTATAGAAGCCAACTATCACATATGTCAGAGAAGGCCCATAATTCACAGTGCTTTCAATTTTAACCATAAAAAAACATAAAACACATAGTTACGTTATAGCTGCGGGTCCAGCTCTGACATTATGTGTAGGCCTATGTGAGGCGACCCCGAATCCCAAGTTTCGGCTCGATAGGTCATTCGGTGCTTGAGCAATGGCCTTAATTGGTGCTGAAAATCCACTTTTTCAGGGCGTTACTACAGGGTCCCTGAATGAGCTATCGGACAGAGACATTGGGGTCCGTCTCTATGGGCCGAGGCGGTTTCAATGCACCTAGTCTTGTGACTCTGGGACATTTCTACATGTCGCCATGTCCGTGATATTCAAAATGAATTGAAAATATTGCAAATGTACGAGGCGGTTTCTCGGTCAGAGAACCTTCTAGAGCCCCATAAATCACCGTGCACTATCGACTTGAGCTCTAGAACAGGTTTCTAAAATTTCGGAGCTCTAGGTCTGATGGTTCTTGAATCGTTTGAACGAAAGTAACTATTGAAGGTGGTATAAGACTCTAAGCCCCACACTATGTCCCTATGGCCAAATTGTGTGTGTGTGTTTTTGTTTTTTTGCAAAAAGAATAGACACACGTTGTCTTTGGGGTAGGCATAAACAGAATCCTGAATATGAAGTCTCTACCTTAAGAATTGACTGAATAACAGATGGTTGAGTTGCGTGATTTTCACTATATGCAGGTTGACCATATGACAATAGCTCTTGGGTGTTTTTAACAACTTCCGGTTGTCACAGGAAGCTCTTGCTTCACACACGTTGTCTTTGGGGTAGACATAAACATAATCTTGAATATGAAGTCTCTACCTTAAGTATTGACTGAATGACAGATGGTTGAGTTGCGTGATTTTCACTATCTGCAGGTTGCTTATATGACAATAGCTCTAGGGTGATTTTAACATTTTCCGGTTGCTCCAGGAACCTTAGAATCGACACAGGTAGACCTCACAGTAGCCTGATGGATTGTTGTAGAAGACAGGTTCATAAGGCATTCATAACCCACATAGGCTTCAGGTTGAATTTTGGAGAATAGTCTATGTGTTCCTATGGGGAGAGAAGTCATTGCACACAGTTTGATCTAAACACCTTCTTTTCACTGTGAAGGGTTAATGCCACAGGGTCAAGGTTGGCTTGCACAGATCGGGAGGACCTCAGGAACGCTCCTGGTTCCTCTCCATCGCTCGTTGTGTTGATTTCATCATGTCACCTTTGGTGATATTTTTTGCTGTTGAATCATATTGCAAATACACGGATGCGCATTTGCAATATGATTCAATTGGCATTTAGCATCACAACTTTGGCATGCTCAAAACCACTGCAGAAATGCATAATTGACTGTCCCGATGAACTGGGGATGGCCGTGCAGTGACTGTGGTTCCTCTCCATCGCTCGTTGTATTGATTTCATCATGTCAACTTTGGTGACATATTTTGCTGTTGAATCATATTACAAATACACGGATGCGCATTTGCAATATGATTCAATGGGCATTTAGCATCACAACTTTGGCATGCTCAAAACCACTACAGAAATGCATAATTGACTGTCCCGATGAACTGGGGATGGCCGTGCAGTGACTGTGGTTCCTCTCCATGGCTTGATGGTGAGTTTTTTTTGTGATTTTTTGAAAAATGTCCAAAATGACTAGGTGCGCCCCATACTGGATGGGCACTGATGGAAGGTGCTCCCTACCCAACCGTGCACCCCTTGCACCACCCTAAAGGCATTTAAAACCATTCTAAAAAATTACTCCTGGTAACCCATTTCGGGTCACCATGTCCACGGATGCGCATTTGCAATATGATTCAATGGGCCTCAACATCACGAATTTGGCATGCTCAAAAACACTGCAGAAATTCAAAATTAACTGTCCCGATGAACTGGGGATGGCCGCGCAGTGACTGTGGTTCCTCTCTATCGCTCATTGTGTTGATTTCATCATGTCAACTTTGGTGATATTTTTTGCTGTTGAGTCATATTGCAAACGCACGTTACGTTTGCAATATAGCGCGTTACGTTTGCAATATGATTTAATGGGCATTTAGCATCACAAATTTAGGCATGCTCAAAAATACTGTAGAAATGCATAATTGACTGGCCTGATGAACTCGGGATGGCCGGGCAGTGACTGTGGTTCCTCTCTGTCGCTCATTGTGTTGATTTCATCATGTCAACTTTGGTGATATTTTCTGCTGTTGAATCATATTGCAAACGCACGTTACGTTTGCAATATAGCGCGTTACGTTTGCAATATGATTTAATGGGCATTTAGCATCACAAATTTAGGCATGCTCAAAAATACTGTAGAAATGCATAATTGACTGGCCTGATGAACTCGGGATGGCCGGGCAGTGACTGTGGTTCCTCTCTGTCGCTCATTGTGTTGATTTCATCATGTCAACTTTGGTGATATTTTCTGCTGTTGAATCATATTGCAAACGCACGTTACGTTTGCAATATAGCGCGTTACGTTTGCAATATGATTTAATGGGCATTTAGCATCACAAATTTAGGCATGCTCAAAAATCCTGCAGAAATGCATAATTGACTGGCCCGATGAACTCGGGATGGCCGGGCAGTGACTGTGGTTAATCTCCATTGCTCGTCACCCAGCAGTCAGCATCCATCAGTCAATTAGTTGTCATTCTGACACCAAACTTATAGCATCTGACACCAAATCCACTTTTTCCAACTCGTATAGAAGCCAACTATCACATATGTCAGAGAAGGCCCATAATTCACAGTGCTTTCAATTTTAACCATAAAAAAACATAAAACACATAGTTACGTTATAGCTGCGGGTCCAGCTCTGACATTATGTGTAGGCCTATGTGAGGCGACCCCGAATCCCAAGTTTCGGCTCGATAGGTCATTCGGTGCTTGAGCAATGGCCTTAATTGGTGCTGAAAATCCACTTTTTCAGGGCGTTACTACAGGGTCCCTGAATGAGCTATCGGACAGAGACATTGGGGTCCGTCTCTATGGGCCGAGGCGGTTTCAATGCACCTAGTCTTGTGACTCTGGGACATTTCTACATGTCGCCATGTCCGTGATATTCAAAATGAATTGAAAATATTGCAAATGTACGAGGCGGTTTCTCGGTCAGAGAACCTTCTAGAGCCCCATAAATCACCGTGCACTATCGACTTGAGCTCTAGAACAGGTTTCTAAAATTTCGGAGCTCTAGGTCTGATGGTTCTTGAATCGTTTGAACGAAAGTAACTATTGAAGGTGGTATAAGACTCTAAGCCCCACACTATGTCCCTATGGCCAAATTGTGTGTGTGTGTTTTTGTTTTTTTGCAAAAAGAATAGACACACGTTGTCTTTGGGGTAGGCATAAACAGAATCCTGAATATGAAGTCTCTACCTTAAGAATTGACTGAATAACAGATGGTTGAGTTGCGTGATTTTCACTATATGCAGGTTGACCATATGACAATAGCTCTTGGGTGTTTTTAACAACTTCCGGTTGTCACAGGAAGCTCTTGCTTCACACACGTTGTCTTTGGGGTAGACATAAACATAATCTTGAATATGAAGTCTCTACCTTAACCTCTCTAGTACATGTGGGACGATTTCGTCCCACCTACGTAACAGCCACTGAAATCCAGTGGCGCGATTTTTGAATCGTTAGAAATGCTATAACTTCAATTTCTCAAACATATGACTATTTCACAGCTATTTAAAGACAAGAATCTCGTTAATCTAACCCCACTGTCCGATTTCAAAAAGGCTTTACAACAAAAGCAAAACATTAGATTATGTCAGCAGAGTACCCAGCCAGAAATAATCACACAGCCATTTTTCAAGCTAGCATATCATGTCACATAAACCCAAACCACAGCTAAATGCAGCACTAACCTTTTATAATCTTCATCAGATGACACACCTAGGACATTGTGTTATACAATACATGCATGTCTGTTCAATCAAGTTCATATTTATATCAAAAACCAGCTTTTTACATTAGCATGTGACGTTCAGAAAAAGCATAACCACCGCAAACTTCCGGTGAATTTACTAACAGTTTGCTAAATTACTCACGATAAACGTTCACAAAAAGCATAACAATTATTTTAAGAATTATAGATACATTACCCCTCTATGCACTCGATATGTCCGATTTTAAAATAGCTTTTCGGATGAAGCACATTTTGCAATAATCTAAGTACATAGCCCGGCATTACAGGGCTAGCTATTTAGATACCCACCCAGGTCAGCATCCACCAAAATCACATTTCCTATAAGAAAGATGTTCTTACCTTGCTTGTTCTTCATCAGAATACACTGCCAGGACTTCTACTTCAATAACAAATGTTGGTTTGGTCCCAAATAATCCATCGTTATGTTCCAACAGCGACGTTTTGTTCGTGAGTTCTAGAATGCTTTTTCGCGGTGTCGCGCATGGCGCATTGGCGTGTCAAAAATGTCTAAATATTCCATTACCGTACTTCGAAGCATGTCAACCGCTGTTTAAAACCAATTTTTATGCCATTTATGTCATAGAGAAGTGTTAATATTCCGACCGGGAGTATGCATTGAGCCTAAACAGCCGAATAAAATTTCTCCTCAGAAGCGACTCATGCACGCGCATCATTGAAAGGTCCTCCGAGCATCCACTTACAAAAGGCGATAATATATTTCAACCTGAGGTTCCCTCGTAAACCTTCAGTTATTTCGCGGGCTCTGAGAGCCTATTGGAGCCCTGGGAATTGTCACGTTACAGCTAAGATCCTTACTTTTCAATAAAAAGAGGTAAGACGCACGACTCCTTGTCAGACAGGGTACTTCCTGCTTGAAGCCTTGTCAGGTTTTTGCCTGCCATAGGAGTTCTGTTATACTCACAGACACCATTCAAACAGTTTTAGAAAATTCAGAGTGTTTTCTATCCAAACCTGAACAATAATATGCATATTCTAGCTTCTGAGTTGGTGTAGGAGGCCGTTAAAAATGGGAACATATTTTTTCCAAAATTCTCAATACTGCCCCCTATACCAAACAGGTTAAGTATTGACTGAATGACAGATGGTTGAGTTGCGTGATTTTCACTATCTGCAGGTTGCTTATATGACAATAGCTCTAGGGTGATTTTAACATTTTCCGGTTGCTCCAGGAACCTTAGAATCGACACAGGTAGACCTCACAGTAGCCTGATGGATTGTTGTAGAAGACAGGTTCATAAGGCATTCATAACCCACATAGGCTTCAGGTTGAATTTTGGAGAATAGTCTATGTGTTCCTATGGGGAGAGAAGTCATTGCACACAGTTTGATCTAAACACCTTCTTTTCACTGTGAAGGGTTAATGCCACAGGGTCAAGGTTGGCTTGCACAGATCGGGAGGACCTCAGGAACGCTCCTGGTTCCTCTCCATCGCTCGTTGTGTTGATTTCATCATGTCACCTTTGGTGATATTTTTTGCTGTTGAATCATATTGCAAATACACGGATGCGCATTTGCAATATGATTCAATTGGCATTTAGCATCACAACTTTGGCATGCTCAAAACCACTGCAGAAATGCATAATTGACTGTCCCGATGAACTGGGGATGGCCGTGCAGTGACTGTGGTTCCTCTCCATCGCTCGTTGTATTGATTTCATCATGTCAACTTTGGTGACATATTTTGCTGTTGAATCATATTACAAATACACGGATGCGCATTTGCAATATGATTCAATGGGCATTTAGCATCACAACTTTGGCATGCTCAAAACCACTACAGAAATGCATAATTGACTGTCCCGATGAACTGGGGATGGCCGTGCAGTGACTGTGGTTCCTCTCCATGGCTTGATGGTGAGTTTTTTTTGTGATTTTTTGAAAAATGTCCAAAATGACTAGGTGCGCCCCATACTGGATGGGCACTGATGGAAGGTGCTCCCTACCCAACCGTGCACCCCTTGCACCACCCTAAAGGCATTTAAAACCATTCTAAAAAATTACTCCTGGTAACCCATTTCGGGTCACCATGTCCACGGATGCGCATTTGCAATATGATTCAATGGGCCTCAACATCACGAATTTGGCATGCTCAAAAACACTGCAGAAATTCAAAATTAACTGTCCCGATGAACTGGGGATGGCCGCGCAGTGACTGTGGTTCCTCTCTATCGCTCATTGTGTTGATTTCATCATGTCAACTTTGGTGATATTTTTTGCTGTTGAGTCATATTGCAAACGCACGTTATGTTTGCAATATAGCGCGTTACGTTTGCAATATGATTTAATGGGCATTTAGCATCACAAATTTAGGCATGCTCAAAAATACTGTAGAAATGCATAATTGACTGGCCCGATGAACTCGGGATGGCCGGGCAGTGACTGTGGTTCCTCTCTGTCGCTCATTGTGTTGATTTCATCATGTCAACTTTGGTGATATTTTCTGCTGTTGAATCATATTGCAAACGCACGTTACGTTTGCAATATAGCGCGTTACGTTTGCAATATGATTTAATGGGCATTTAGCATCACAAATTTAGGCATGCTCAAAAATACTGTAGAAATGCATAATTGACTGGCCTGATGAACTCGGGATGGCCGGGCAGTGACTGTGGTTCCTCTCTGTCGCTCATTGTGTTGATTTCATCATGTCAACTTTGGTGATATTTTCTGCTGTTGAATCATATTGCAAACGCACGTTACGTTTGCAATATAGCGCGTTACGTTTGCAATATGATTTAATGGGCATTTAGCATCACAAATTTAGGCATGCTCAAAAATCCTGCAGAAATGCATAATTGACTGGCCCGATGAACTCGGGATGGCCGGGCAGTGACTGTGGTTAATCTCCATTGCTCGTCACCCAGCAGTCAGCATCCATCAGTCAATTAGTTGTCATTCTGACACCAAACTTATAGCATCTGACACCAAATCCACTTTTTCCAACTCGTATAGAAGCCAACTATCACATATGTCAGAGAAGGCCCATAATTCACAGTGCTTTCAATTTTAACCATAAAAAAACATAAAACACATAGTTACGTTATAGCTGCGGGTCCAGCTCTGACATTATGTGTAGGCCTATGTGAGGCGACCCCGAATCCCAAGTTTCGGCTCGATAGGTCATTCGGTGCTTGAGCAATGGCCTTAATTGGTGCTGAAAATCCACTTTTTCAGGGCGTTACTACAGGGTCCCTGAATGAGCTATCGGACAGAGACATTGGGGTCCATCTCTATGGGCCGAGGCGGTTTCAATGCACCTAGTCTTGTGACTCTGGGACATTTCTACATGTCGCCATGTCCGTGATATTCAAAATGAATTGAAAATATTGCAAATGTACGAGGCGGTTTCTCGGTCAGAGAACCTTCTAGAGCCCCATAAATCACCGTGCACTATCGACTTGAGCTCTAGAACAGGTTTCTAAAATTTCGGAGCTCTAGGTCTGATGGTTCTTGAATCGTTTGAACGAAAGTAACTATTGAAGGCGGTATAAGACTCTAAGCCCCACACTATGTCCCTATGGCCAAATTGTGTGTGTGTGTTTTTGTTTTTTTTGCAAAAAGAATAGACACACGTTGTCTTTGGGGTAGGCATAAACAGAATCCTGAATATGAAGTCTCTACCTTAAGAATTGACTGAATAACAGATGGTTGAGTTGCGTGATTTTCACTATATGCAGGTTGACCATATGACAATAGCTCTTGGGTGTTTTTAACAACTTCCGGTTGTCACAGGAAGCTCTTGCTTCACACACACTGTCTTTGGGGTAGACATAAACATAATCTTGAATATGAAGTCTCTACCTTAAGTATTGACTGAATGACAGATGGTTGAGTTGCGTGATTTTCACTATCTGCAGGTTGCTTATATGACAATAGCTCTAGGGTGATTTTAACATTTTCCGGTTGCTCCAGGAACCTTAGAATCGACACAGGTAGACCTCACAGTAGCCTGATGGATTGTTGTAGAAGACAGGTTCATAAGGCATTCATAACCCACATAGGCTTCAGGTTGAATTTTGGAGAATAGTCTATGTGTTCCTATGGGGAGAGAAGTCATTGCACACAGTTTGATCTAAACACCTTCTTTTCACTGTGAAGGGTTAATGCCACAGGGTCAAGGTTGGCTTGCACAGATCGGGAGGACCTCAGGAACGCTCCTGGTTCCTCTCCATCGCTCGTTGTGTTGATTTCATCATGTCACCTTTGGTGATATTTTTTGCTGTTGAATCATATTGCAAATACACGGATGCGCATTTGCAATATGATTCAATTGGCATTTAGCATCACAACTTTGGCATGCTCAAAACCACTGCAGAAATGCATAATTGACTGTCCCGATGAACTGGGGATGGCCGTGCAGTGACTGTGGTTCCTCTCCATCGCTCGTTGTATTGATTTCATCATGTCAACTTTGGTGACATATTTTGCTGTTGAATCATATTACAAATACACGGATGCGCATTTGCAATATGATTCAATGGGCATTTAGCATCACAACTTTGGCATGCTCAAAACCACTACAGAAATGCATAATTGACTGTCCCGATGAACTGGGGATGGCCGTGCAGTGACTGTGGTTCCTCTCCATGGCTTGATGGTGAGTTTTTTTTTGTGATTTTTTGAAAAATGTCCAAAATGACTAGGTGCGCCCCATACTGGATGGGCACTGATGGAAGGTGCTCCCTACCCAACCGTGCACCCCTTGCACCACCCTAAAGGCATTTAAAACCATTCTAAAAAATTACTCCTGGTAACCCATTTCGGGTCACCATGTCCACGGATGCGCATTTGCAATATGATTCAATGGGCCTCAACATCACGAATTTGGCATGCTCAAAAACACTGCAGAAATTCAAAATTAACTGTCCCGATGAACTGGGGATGGCCGCGCAGTGACTGTGGTTCCTCTCTATCGCTCATTGTGTTGATTTCATCATGTCAACTTTGGTGATATTTTTTGCTGTTGAGTCATATTGCAAACGCACGTTACGTTTGCAATATAGCGCGTTACGTTTGCAATATGATTTAATGGGCATTTAGCATCACAAATTTAGGCATGCTCAAAAATACTGTAGAAATGCATAATTGACTGGCCTGATGAACTCGGGATGGCCGGGCAGTGACTGTGGTTCCTCTCTGTCGCTCATTGTGTTGATTTCATCATGTCAACTTTGGTGATATTTTCTGCTGTTGAATCATATTGCAAATGCACGTTACGTTTGCAATATAGCGCGTTACGTTTGCAATATGATTTAATGGGCATTTAGCATCACAAATTTAGGCATGCTCAAAAATACTGTAGAAATGCATAATTGACTGGCCTGATGAACTCGGGATGGCCGGGCAGTGACTGTGGTTCCTCTCTGTTGCTCATTGTGTTGATTTCATCATGTCAACTTTGGTGATATTTTCTGCTGTTGAATCATATTGCAAACGCACGTTACGTTTGCAATATAGCGCGTTACGTTTGCAATATGATTTAATGGGCATTTAGCATCACAAATTTAGGCATGCTCAAAAATCCTGCAGAAATGCATAATTGACTGGCCCGATGAACTCGGGATGGCCGGGCAGTGACTGTGGTTAATCTCCATTGCTCGTCACCCAGCAGTCAGCATCCATCAGTCAATTAGTTGTCATTCTGACACCAAACTTATAGCATCTGACACCAAATCCACTTTTTCCAA